>NC_083421.1:10789012-11089012 GCF_020745735.1 Hemiscyllium ocellatum | reverse complement strand
ATTGTCTTGACTATAAACCCTCAACGTGGTCCTCTATGTTTCGAAGATTTTAACCTACTGCGAATCCTCTTGCAAGGATGCCTTCCTTGAAGAAGCTCTCTTCCTCCCTCTACAAGGATTTCAGCGAGTCCCTCTCTCACTGCACCCCCCAAGTCATCTCCTCTGCACAGCTCCAGTTTCCTCATTTCCCCTCCCCCCACCTTGTCTGAGTCGAATTCCTCGAACTTCCTAACCTGCAATCTTCTTCCTGACCTCTCCGCCCCCACCCCACTCCGGCCTCACCTTGACCTCCTTCCACCTATCACGTCTCCATCGCCCCTCCCCCAAGTCCCTCCTCCCTACCTTTTATCTTAGCCTGCTGGACACACTTTCCTCATTCCTGATGAAGAACTTATGCCCGAAATGTCGAATTTCCTGTTCCTTGGATGCTGCCTGACCTGCTGCGCTTTTCCAGCAACACATTTTCAGCTCTGATCTCCAGCATCTGCAGACCTCACTTTCTCCTCCTTTATGTCTGATGCCAGCTTTCTACCACTCCCTGCGATTCTGGATGGGATGCAGTAGATTTGAATTGTTTTATTCCTAAGCTGTCCATAACTTCCTTGAATAATTTTGATGTGAAGTTTGCCCCTTCATCTGATTGTATCTCTGTCAGTATTCCATATCGAGTGAAACATCTGGAAAATCCTCTCCAATCCTTTCAGCTCTGATATTGCGTAATGGGACAGCCTCTGGAATTCTAGTTGATACATCCGTTATTGTTGACAAATAATGATTCCCATTTTTTAGTTTTAGGTCGGCATTATACACAATCAATGAAGACTCTTGGAAAATGATCCTCAGATGCTGGAATAGGTATTGAAGGTGCAGGGTTTATTACCGCCTGTGTTTCTCCAGTTACCTAACAGGTATGACACATGTGGCAAAGCTCAACTATATCCCTGTGCAGTCCAGGCCAGTAAAAGTGTGTTTGCATTTTTGACTGTGTTTTCCTCTTTACAAAATTACTCCAGTAGTAGCTCATGTGACATTCACAACACGCCATTTCAATACCTCACTGGCAATATAATTTGATGAACTTCTGCTCATACTAAGGTAATAACATTCAGGAGTACGTTCGGATCCTTCGATAAAATTGTTTTAAATTTTCATCATTGTGCATTAACTCAGTTAATTTATCTGAGCTAGTGGTATTGTCATCTATCTGCTCCTGGCTTGTCTCAACCATCTGATCAAACAGGGTGTCTGCTAATTCCACTTCAACTCTCCAATCTCTTCGATCTCTCCTGTTTCAGCTGGTGACTTTGTCACCTCATTACTGCACAGTCAGGAAACATTCCAGGATATGTGTCCTGCAATCAGTTGTGTGAGTTTCCACTGGCTTTTCAACCACAGTAGGCAACATCCTACCAGTGAATCAGCTATGGCATTAACACGGACAAACTGTAATCCTGGAGCTGAGAGTTGTCCAGTACTCTTACCTCGACTTCCCCTCTCTTCTCTGGACACTCTAACCTCACCTGACATAACTGAGTGCTTCTTGTCTCATTGTGAATTCCAATTACAAGTACCTTTTCTGGCAAGGGTAAACATTGAGTAATCGAACACAAGAATGAGTCTGGAACCCTTCAGAGGGTTGGTGTGGACTTGTTGGGCCAATGGCCAGTTTCCACACAGTAAGGATTCAAGTCATTTGTACCTTTTCTAAACTCTGGCCATTTAAAACATCACCAGCTCAAACTTTCCCCAAAAGACAACCTGTCCATTCCAGCTATTAGTTGAAATATTGGGCTGTTTAAAACATTTACGTCCTTCCTTCAATAAGGAGCCCAGTGCTGTACACTGTTCCAGATGTGGTCCTGGAAATGTCTTTTCAAGTTGAAGCATCATCTCACCAATTTTGTATTTAATTCTCCTTATTATAAACAAAAGCATCTTTTAAACTTCCCTCGTCATTTGTGGGACATTCATTTCAACATTTTGCAGTTTATGCAGGACGACACCGAAACCCTTCTGTAACTCAGAGATCTGCAATCTCCCATCACTTATATTTTTTGCTTCCAGGCATAATGAACGTTTTCTTATTTTCCCATATTCTGTCTCATTATGCTTCATGTGGCATGGTGGCTCAGCGGTTAGTACTGTTGCCTGATAGCACCAGGGCCCGGGTTCGATTCCCACCTCAGGGAACTGTCTGTGTGGAATTTGCACATTCTTCCTGTGTCTGCTTGAGTTTCCTCCCACGGTCCAAAGATGTGTCAGTTGAATTGCCCATAGTGTTAGGTGCATTTGTCAGGGGTAAATGTATAGGTCTGGGTCTGGGTGTGTTACTTTTTGGAGGGTTGGTGTGGACTTGTTAGGCTGAAGGGCCTCTTTCCATACTGTAGGGAATCTAATCTAATCTTGCCAAATACCTACAAACTGAATTAAACTCTCTATGTCCATTTGTCAATCTGTAATCATCCTTTATGTTTAGCTTTGCTTTGTAACTTCCTTTCCTACATGCCTTTGTGGCATCTGCAACATTACCAACCGTGACATTGGTCCCTTCATCCATGTCATTCTCTCAGCTGTAACAGATTGGAATCTGCCCACTGTATTCCTGTGGCACCTCACCCATTCCATCTTGTCAACTGGAAAATGACGAATTTCTCTCTGCCTACTGCTTCTTATGAGCCAGTGAATCTTCTATCCATTGCCAATATGTTACCGCTGGACTGAGCTTTAATTTGCTGCAATAACTGCAGTGCAGCCATAAGCGCACAATAAGGCCGCAAGATAGAGGAACAGAACTAGCCATTCACCCCACTGAGTCTGCTCTTCCAATCAATCAGCACCAATATATTCCTCAAAATTCTCCTTCCTTCTCCTTTTGCTCTTGATCCTTTTCCTAATCAAGAACCTATTTATTCCCATGTTAATTGCATTCAGTAGCCTCCATCACCCTCTATCACAATGAGTTCCACAGATTATCTATTCTCTAGTTAAAGACATTCCTCCATATCTTAGTCCTAAAGGGTGGTCCCTTCACACTGAGGCTGTGTTTTCAGGTCATGGTATCTCCATGAAAACAGGTTCTCCATGTTTATTCTATCCAGGCCTATCACTTCTATAATTTTCGATCAAATCTCCACCTCACCCTCCTGACCTTCAGTGAGTACAGACCCCGAGTCCTCAGCTACTCCTCATGTGTCACACCCTAAACCCCAGCATCATTCTTGTAAACTTCCTCGGGACCCCTCCAACTTCAACACATCCTTCCTGAAATATGAGGCTCAAACTGCTCACAATATTCCCAATGCAGTCTAGTCAGAGCTGTGAACAGCCTCAGCAGTACATCTCTGCTCTTGTATTCTAGCCCTCTTGAAATGAATGCCTACCATGCATTTGCCCTCCTTACTGCCAACGGAACCTGCACTTTAATCTGAAGAGAATTCTGAACTCAGATTTTCAAGTCCCTTTACACTTCAGATGTTTTGAGGCTTTTCAAATTTAGAAAAATGTCTAAAGTGTTCCTAATTAACTACAAGCCCTCACACCTCCTCAAGTTGTTTTTCACTTGCTTTCCCACACACTAAGCATATCCAACTCCTTCTGCAGCATCGCTGCTCCAACCCTCCAGCTATCTTTGTGCCATCGCAAAATCAGTGCCTTCTGTCACATCGGTAATGTATAATGTGAATAGCTGAGGTGTAATCCTGACCTCTGACAACATCCACGAGTTACGAGCTGCCATCCTGAAAAAGACTCCTTTGTCCTGACTCTCTGCCTTCTGCCAGTTAGCCAATCCTCTATCCATGCCAGTACCTTGCCCCTAAGACCATGTCCTCTTGTCGTATTCAACTGTTATGAACCAAGCCAGACCCCCTCAAAACATTTCAGGAAAGTAGCCCTAACTGTAACTGTGCTGGCTGTTTCAAGCAAGTGTAATGCAGATATTCCAGGAGGGCTGCAGTTGATCTAAACAAAATGGAGTTTATTTAAAAGATTACCAAATGAAACCAAATAAAAGAGAACAGAATACTGAATCACTTAACTTATTCAAAAACTCAACAGATCATCTCAACTTAATTATGCTGACCCAAATACTTGCAACAATCCCCATAAACACCCCTTGATATAAAAGATAAAATCAAACACAAGATCTTACAGGAGAGCACTCAGCGAGAGAGAGAACCAGCTTGGATCTACATTTTCATCCCACTCTCCACGCCCTCTTCCACCCCAGCAGCTTCAGCTGCCTGACTGCTTTCAGTGAATAGCCAGACTGCCAAAAAAAAACAGATCAAACCAGAGAAAATCTGAGCTGGGAGAACTAAGCACCCTCCTTAGATTGTAATTTATTTAATGCAAAATCTTTTTACCTGAGGCAGTACCTATTAACTATAATCAAACCATCCCTAAAACCCTTCAACTGAGACGTTTCCAAGTCGCGTCTTTTCTAAACTCTCTGAAAAAATAACAATGCACAACAAAGCCTTGTTAAAGGAGCAGCAGCGTCACACCTCCCCCTTAAAAAAGTCAATATCCAAAGAAAGAAAAAAGAATACAGGCATGAACTATTTTCTAATAGTGAGAAAATTCATAAAGCCAAAGTACAAAGGGATCTGGCAGTGTGAATCCTGAATTCTCTAAAGGCTAACTTGCTGATTGAGTCCATGGTTGAGAAAGCCAATGTCATGTTGTCATTTATCTCAAGAGAGTTCAAATATAAAAGCAGCGATGTGCTACTGAGACGTTATAAAGTTCCAGTTAGGCCCCATTTAGAATACTGTGTCCAGTTCCGGCCAGACACCTTAGGAAGGACATACTAACAGTGGAGCATGTCTAGTGGGGATTCACACGAATGATCCCTGGAATGGTAGGTATACCATATGATGAATGGCTGAGGATCCTGGGATTCTATTCATTAGAGTTTAGAAGGTTGTGGGAGATCTAATGCAAACTTACAAGACAATGCGTGGACTCTGGGAAGTTGTTTCCGTTGGCAGGGAGACTAGGATCCATGGGCACTGCCTTAGAATTAGAGGGAGTCAATTTAGAACAGAAATGAAGAGACATTTCTTCAGCCACACAATGGTGAGCCTGTGGAATTCATTCCCACGGAGCGCAATGGAGGCTGTGATGGTAAATGTCTTCAAGGCAGTGATTGATAAATTCTTGATCTCATGAGGAATTAAGGGCTGCGGGGAGAGTGCGGGCAGGTGGAGTTGAAATGTCCATCAGCCATGATTAAATGATGGAGTAGACTCGATGAGCCGAATGGCCTTACTTCCACTCCAATGTCTGATGGTCTTAAGGACCTGTGAAACTAATCTGATGCCTATCTAACCTGCACAGTTCCAGTATTATCCATATGTATGTCCAATGCCCATTTAAATGCCCTTATCGTCGGCAAGTCTACTACTGTTGCAGGCAGCCCTTTCCATATCCCTAATACTCTCTGAGTGAAGAATCTACTCCTGATATCTGTCCTAAGTCTATCACTCCTCCATTTCAAGCTATGTCCCCTTGGGTTAGCCTTCACCATCTGAGAAAAAAGGCTCTAACTGTGCACGCTAACTAACCCTTTGATTAACTTATACGTCTTGATTAAGTCACATGTCAACCTTCTTCTCACCAAAGAAAACAGCCTCGGTGCCCTCAGCCTTTCTTTGTAAGACTTCCTCTCCATACCAGGCAACATCCTAGTAAATCTCCTCTGATCCCTTCCCAAAGCTTCCACGTCTTTCCTCTAATGGGGTGACCAGAACTGTACACAGTACTCTAATTATGGCCACACCAGAGTTTTCTACACCTGGAGCATGAGTCAGTTTGTAGACAGTGGTGGTGAGGCTATGTCGATGATGTGGATTTCAGTAAAGCCTTTGACGTGATCCTATATACAGACAGATAACAGGGTAAAAATACAGGGTAACTTGGCTAGTTCGATCCAAAATTAATTTGTTAATGTAAGGCTGTTTGTGTAACTGGGTGCTGGTCTCCAGTAACACAAGGATCAGTGTTGCATCCCTTATTGTTCATAACTATATGTACTTACAACATTGAAGAAAGTGCAAGGGCAATGATAAATAAATTTACAGATAACACGAAAATTGCCGAGTGCTTGCCACTGATACAAAAATGTCTTAGGTTCCAAAAGGATAGAGACCAATTTGACAGAGGAGCAGAGAGTGAGAGTTGAAATTAACCACGAAATGGATTGGAGGGATATGGGCCGGGTGCTGGCAGGTGGGACTAGATTGGGTTGGGATATCTGTTCGGCATGGACAGGTTGGACCGAAGGGTCTGTTTCCATGCTGTACATCTCTATGACTCTATGATGCACTTGGGAAATAATAAGTCAAGGGAATACTCAATAAATAGCAGGACACAAGAAACATCAGACGAACAGAGAGGTCATGGGCGCTTGTCCACTGATTTCTGAAGGCAGCAGGACAGATTACTAACACAATGCCTCAACTTCCACACAGTTAACCTTTCCACCAAGTCCACCTGGACCCCACCACCAAGAATGCCTTCCCCTCGCCAGCCTACCAGCACACCACCCCCCTCCCCACCCCTCACCTTCATTCAGGGCCCCAAACAATCCTTCCATTTGAGACAGAGGTTCACCTACTTCTCCTCCATACTAGTCAGCTGCACCAGTTGCTCCCAATGTGATCTTCTCTACATCAGGGAGACAATGGCCTAATGGTATTATTGCTGGATTGTTAAACCAGAAACCCAGGGAACGTTCTGTGGACCCTGTTTTGAAACCCTCAATGGCAGATGGTGGAATTTGAACTCATCAACAAATCTGGAAATAAGAGTCTAACGGCCATGAATCAATTGTCGATGGTTGGAAAAACCCATCTGGTTCATTAATGTCCTCTAGGGAAGGAATCTGGTGTCCTTACCTGGTCTGGCCTACATGTGTCTCCAGACCCACAGCAATGTGGTTGACTTTTAACTGCCTTCTGGGTGATAAATGCTGGCCCAACCAGTGATGTCCTCATCACATGAATGGATTTTTAAAAATGTAAATTAAGGGAAGGTTTCACCGAGCACCTCAGCCAGTCCCAAAACAGCCAACCAGACCTCCTCATCACCACCCATTTTAATTCCCCTTCTCCCTCCCTTTCCGACATGACTATCCTTGGCCTCCTCCATTCCACAATGAATCAGAATGCAAATTAGAGGAACAACACCTCAACTTCCACCAGGGCAGCCTATAGCCAGAAGGACTCAACATTGAGATCTCCAGTTTAAAATAACCTCCCTCCCATCCCCGACTCCCTTCCCAGCCCCTCCTCCTCACTTCCATTCCTCTCAGCTACCAACCAGATTCATTCCTCCCATTGACCAACCACGTCATTCCCTGGAAATGTCTTCACCTATCCCCACCCCAGCACCCTGCTCCACCCCCTTTATCTGCTGCTCCCCTTCCACCTACCCCCAGTCTTGAAGAAGGGTTACACCTGAAATTTTGAGTTCTCCACCTCCTGAACCTGGCTGGCTTGCTGTGTTCTCCCAGCCTTCGGCTTATCTACCTTGGTTTCCAGCATCTGCGGTTTCTTTTTGATGTATGTAACCTTGATATGAAGGCATACCACACTTTTTCAGTCAATACAAAGATTACAAGAGCAGGTAAAGTGGAGTCACAGATAGACAGGTTGGTGAAGAGGGCATTTGGGCAGAACATCAAATGTAAGAATTAGAATTTCATGTTGCAGCTCTACAGGACATTGGTGAGGCTACTTTTGGAATCCACGAACAGTTCCAGTAGCCTTCTGTACGAAAGATGTTGTTTAACCTGAGGGGATGTGGAAAAGTTTTGAAAGTTTGTTGCAGGAGTTTAAGGGTTGGAGTTACATGGAGAGGCTGAACAGGCTGGGGCATTTTATCCTTGGGGTGTTGGATGATAAGGGGAGACCTCCACGAGGTTTATAAGCTGATGAGGGGCATGGATATGTTGAATAATAACAGTCTTTTCCCAAGGGTGTGAGAATCCAAAACTAGTGGGCATTGGTTTCTGATGCGAGGGGAAAGGTTTAAAAAGGACCTGAGGGGTAACTTCCTCTCACAGAGGATGGAACATGTCCAGAATGAGCTGCCAGGGAAAATGGTGGAATGGAGTCCACCAACAGCATTTAGAAGCGGTCTAGCTGGGAATATGAATAAGAAGGGTATTGTGGGATATGGTCCAAATGCTGGAAATTCGGACCCTGTCAGATTGGTTTCTCTCATTGGAACAGACCAGTTGAAATGAAGGGACTGTCTCCTCGCTGTTTGACTCTATAACTACAGATAGATTATGTTGGGGCTGTACAAAAGTTTCCTTCAGCCACAGCTGGAGTACTGTGTGCGGTTCAGGCCTCTGCACCGTAGAAGGATGTAGTTGGCCTGGAGAGGTTGCAGGAAATTGCCAGGACATTGCCCTGGATGGAAAATGTCATTGTGAAGAGAAGCTGGAAAAGCTCAGGTCTTTTGTTGAAAGCAGAGAAGGCTGAGAGTGACCTCTTCAGTACGGTCTGATTCTATCATTGTATCTGTGAATGTCCAGCTCAGGGCAGCTTCTCAAACCCTGGAGGTTCTCAGGCTAAAACAAATCTGATGGCTGCTGTGAGACGAGTTGGGAAGTTGATATTTCATAACTAATTTACATGTTTCTATCATAATTGAAACATATTCAGAGATAAATCAGTAATTGTAGTAATTGAATAACATTTGGCTCTTCTTCACCTCCCTTGACAATGAAATGCACTGTGGGATGGTGAATAGAATAAAGGGAACATACTGTTGTGTGAAAATTACAAGACCAGTTGGAGACCTGGGTTTACTGCATTTCCATCTCACAAAGGCAGGCGGTGAGGACTTACAACATTCAAATTCCAATGAGTTTACATTTTCTGGCTTGTTCAGACCTCATTGAGTGAAAGTCGTTTAATGAACAGAGGAAGACTGAGACAGAGTGAAGACAGAATGGAAAAGCATGGAAGAACAGTTTTCCTATAAATCTCTGATCCTCAACAATCCTTATAAACATCTCACAATTGATTTCTAATTTACTGAACAATTTCTAATCTCGAAGCTGGTTTTCCTAATTCCTCCATTACACACCGTTGCTAACATCCATGAAAATGACCAGACTCAGGAACACAAACAGTTGACTTGTCCTTGAGGAAATATTCTAAAATATTTCTGGTAAAATGTCAGAACTGCAGACTTTATTCATTGTCACCATATGCAGATCATCTCACTCAATTCAAGTTCTTGTGTAGAATATAAAATCTACCCAGCTTTCTGTTCACTTCAATTCACCTTGTGGTCATTTTCATATATTTCCATATCTTTCTTGAAGTTTACTGCCTCTGTGAGACACCAACATGTTGTATTCCAGCCTGAGTTGTCTGAAAGTCAGTTAAAATGTGGAGTCAGTGTCAATTCCTCAATCATTCAAATGTTGTCTCACTCTGCTGTTGTCAATCATCTCTCAATTGTATTCTGCTCTCATGTTGCTGAGAACAGCTGGGAGCCACTATCCACTGTGGATTAAAACGTATTTCCCTGAGTTCGTTATACCACGTGTAAAATATCACATCTGCACACTCACACTAGTATCCCAATATTATACCACATGTCATCTGATAGAACATTTAGCCAAGCCTGACTTCCATGTAATTTGGTATGATTGTGCAAATTAAGAGCAGGAGTAGGTTAGTCTCTCTCTCTCTCAAAACTGCTCCACCATTCACTTAGATCATGGCCTAGCAGATTGCTCCACATTTCTGCCCATTCTCCAACAGCCCACCCTACCCAGCTTCTCAGGATCTATGTACCATTGCCTTATAACGATTCATTTTACTCTGTTTCAAACAGTTTTTAAGAAATGGATTTCCAAAGACTCACATCTGCCTTAAATAGGAGGCCCCTAATGTTTAAACGGCGTTACCTAATTCTAGATTCTCAGACAAGAGGAAATACCATCTTCACGACCACCATGTGAAGACCAGTCAGGAATTTAGATGTTTCAATCAAGGGCAGCACGACAGCTCAGTGGTGAGCACGGCTGCCTCACAGCGCCAGGGAACCAGGCTCAATTCCACCCTCGGGCTACTGTCTGTGTGGAGTTTACACATTTGCCCCGTGTCTGCATGTATGTCTTCTGGACACTCCGGTTTCCTTCCGCAATCCAAAGATGTGCAGGTTAGGTGAATTGGCCATGCTAAATTGCCCATAGTGTTCAGGGATACGTAGGTTAGGTGCATCAGTCATGGTTACCTATTGGGGAGAGGAATGGGTCTAGGAGGGTGTACTTCATGGCATAGGTGTGGACTTGTTGGACCAAATGGCCTGTTTTCACACTGTAGGGATCCCATTCATCTGTAACTTTCCTAAACTCTAGCTGATAAAAGACATCACCTCAAAGTTTCCTCATAAGACAACCTGTCCATTCCGGCTATTAGTTGAAACATTCTCTGAGCTACTTCAATGCATTTACGTCGTTCCAACAATAAGGATCCCAATGCTGTTCACAGTTCCAGATGTGGTCCTGGTAATGTCCTTTCTAGCTTGTAACAGACTGGAAACTTATCACTGTATCCCTATGGCACACCATCCATTCCATCTTGCCAACCGGAAAATGACTAATTTCTTTCTGCCAACTGTTTCTTATCAGCCAGTGAAGCTTCTATCCATTGCCAATACAGCACAGAACAGGCCCTTTGGCCCGGGATGTTGTGCCAAACATTTGTCCGAGCTTAATCACCTATCCATGTACTTATTCAATTGCCGCTTAAAGGTCACCAATGATTCTGACTCTGCCACTCCCACAGGCTACGCAATCCATGCCCCCACCACTCTCTGGGTAAAGAACCTACCCCTGACATCCCCCCATACCTTCCACCCTTCACCTTAAATTTACGCCCCCTTGTAACATTCTGTTGTACCCGGGGAAAAAGTCTCTGACTGTCTACTCTATCTATTCCCCATATCATCTTATAAACCTCTATCAAGTCACCCCTTATCCTTCGCCGTTCCAATGAGAAAAGGCCTAGTACTCTCAACCTAGCCTCGTACGACCTATTCTCCATTCCAGGCAACATCCTGGTAAATCTCCTCTGCACCCTCTCCAAAGCTTCCACATCTTTCCTAAAGTGAGGTGGCAAGAACTGCACACAGTACCCCAAATGTGGCCTTACCAAGGTCCTGTACAGCTGCAACATCACCTCACGACTCTTGAATTCAATCCCTCTGCTAATGAACGTTAATACACCATAGGCCTTCATACAAGCTCTATCCACCTGAGTGGCAAATTTCAAAGAGCTATGAACATAGACCCAAGATCCCTCTGCTACTCCACCTTACTAAGAACCCTGCATTCCACATTCTTATTTGTCCTTCCAAAATGGACAACCTCACACTTGACAGGGTTGAACTCCATCTGCCACTCCTCAGCCCAGCTCTGCATCATATCTAAGTCCCTTTGCAGCCGACAACAGCGCTCCTCACTGTCCACAACTCCACCTATCTTCACCTATCTTCATATCGTCTGCAAATTTACTGACCCACCCTTCGATCCCTCTTCCAAGTCATTAATAAAAATTACAAACAGCAGAGGACCCAAAACTGATCCCTGCTGAACTCCACTCATAACTGGGCTCCAGGCTGAATATTTACCATCTACCACCACTCCCTGACTTCGACTGGTTAGCCAGTTCTCTATCCAACTGGCCAAATTTCCCACTATCCCATGCCTCCTGATTTTCCGCATAAGCCTACCATGGGGAACCTTATCACCTGCCTTATTAAAATCCATGTACACTACATCCATTGCTCTCCCCTTATCCAGATGCTTGGTCACCTCCTCAAAGAATTCAATAAGACTTGTAAGGCAAGACCTACCCCTCACAAATCCATGCTGGCTGTCCCTAATCAAGCAGTTCTTTCCAGACACTCATAAATCATATCCCTCAGTACCCTTTCCATTACTTTGCCTCCCACCAAAGTAACACTAACTGGCCTGTAATTCCCAGGGTTATCCCTATTCCCTTGTTTGAACAGGGGCACAACATTCACCATTCTCCACTCCCCTGGTACCACCCACGTTGACAGTGAAGACGAAACGATCATTGCCAACGGCTCTGCAATTTCCTCTTTTGCTTCCCACATAATCCTTGGATATATCCCGTCAGGCCCGGGGGACTTTTCTATCCTCAAGTTTTTCAAAATGCCCAACACATCTTCCTTCCAAACAAGTATCTCCTCTGGGTTACCAGTCCGTTGCATACTCTCCTCTTCAACAATATAGTCCCTCTCATTTGTAAATACTGAAGAAAAGTACTCATTCAAGACCTTTCCTATCTCTTCCAACTCAATACACAGTCTCCCACTGCTGTCCTTGATCGGACCTACCCTCGTTCTCGTCATTCTCATGTTTCTCACATAGGCATAAGAGGCCTTGGGGTTATCCTTGATCCTACCCGCCAAAGATTTTTCATGCCCTCTCTTAGCTCTCCTAATCCCTTTCTTCAGTTCCCTCCTGGCTATCCTGTATCCCTCCAACGCTCGGTCTGAATCTTGTTTCCTCAACCTTATGTAAGCCTCCTTCATCCTCCTTACGAGACATTCAACCTCTCTTGTCAACCAAGGTTCCCTCACACGACCATCTCTTTCTTGCCTGACAGGTACATACATATCAAAGACACGTCATATCTGTTCCTTGAAAAAGTTCCACATTTCAATTACATCCTTCCCTGACAGCTCAGATCCTGTCTTGCAGCATCGTATTTACCCTTCCCCCAATTGCAAAATGTACCCTCTTGCATGCACCTATCTCTCTCCATAACCAAGGTGAAAGTCACAGAATTGTGGTCACCATCACCAAAATGCTCACCCACTAACAAGCCCATCACTTGTCCCAGTTCGTTACCGAGCACCAAATCCAATATGGCCTCCCCTCTGGTCGGACAATCTACATACTGAGTTAGAAAAGCTTCCTGGACACACTGCCCAAATACTGTCCTGCCCAATCTACTTGATCTGAAGAGCTTGGGAAGTTGAAATCGCCCATGACTACTACCCTGTGGCTTCTGCACCTTTCCAAAATCTGTTTCCCAATCTGTTCCTCCACATCTCTGCTGCTATTGGGGGGCTTATAGTAAACACCCAACAAGGTGACTGCTCCTTTCCTATTTCTGACTTCAGCCCATACTACCTCCAAAGGCAGATCCCCCTCGAATTGATTTTCTGCAGCCATAAGACCATTTCTAATTAGCCACCCCACACCCCCTCCTTTTTTACCACCCTCCCTAATCTTACTGAAACATCTGTAACCAGGAACCCCCAACAACCATTCCTGTCCCTCTTCTATCCACGTTTCCGTGATGGCCACAATATCGTAGTCCCAAGTACCGATCCACGCTTTAAGTTCACCCACCTTATTTCTGATACTTCTTGCGTTGAAGAATACACACTTGAGCCCATCTCTGTGTCCACAAGTATTCCTTGTCAGTGCTATCTTGTCCACAACCTCCTTACATTCTTGGACATCCTGAAAAACAGCAAATCTACTTGCTGGACTACAAGTCTGGATCCCATCCCCCTGCCAAATTAGTTTAAACCCCCCCACCCCGAAGAGTGCTCGCAAACCTACTCCCCAGGATATTGGTGCCCTTCTGGTTCAGGTGCAACCCGCCCTGTTTGTACAGATCCCACCTTCCCCAGAATGCAGTCCAATTGTCCAAATACCTGAAGCCCTCCCTCCTTGCAGCCACGTGTTCAACTGCACTCTCTCCCTATTCCTTGCCTCACTGTCACGTGGCACCGGCAACAACCCAGAGATGACAACTCTATCCATCCTAGCTTTTAGCTTCCAGCCTAACTCCCTGAGCTCCTGAATGACCTCCCCACCCCTCTTCCTACCTATGTCGTCAGTGCCAATGTGCACCACGACTTCTGGCTGCACACCCTTCCCCTTAAGGATTCTGAAGACACAGTCCAAGACGTCTCAGACCCTGGGACCCAGGGGGCAACAAACCATCTAAGAGTCTCGCCCATGTCCACAGAATCGCCTGTCTGTCCCTCTAACTATAGAGTCTCCTATAACTAGCACTCTCCTCCTCTCCTCCTTTCCCTTCTGAGCCCCAGAGCCAGACATCGTGCCAGAGACCCGATCACTGCAGATTACCCCTGCTAGGCTGTCCTCCCCAACAGTATCCAAAACGGTATACTTATTGTTGAGGGGAACGACCACAGGGGATCCCTGCACTGCCTGCTTCCTCCCCTTCCCACCTCTAACTGTTGTAAATGTTCCTTTCACGTGTGACTAAAAATCACCAGGTCATTGACATAGACGCCACAATCTGGCAATGACCTTATTGGTCGTCTCTGAAATGTGGCTCGCATATTTTTCACACAAAACAGCATGACTTTAAGCTGATAATGTCCATTCGGCATTACAAAAGCCGAAAGTGTCTTCGCTCTTTCTGACAAAGGTACCTGCTATTATCCTCAGACGAAGTTGATCTTGTCCCACCTTCTCAACACATTCTTCCAAATGTGGAATCAGATATGCAACAGTCTTTGTAACTGCATTGACTTTGCAATAGCCCATACAAAACTGTTGGGTACCATCTGGTTTTGGTCTCATTGCTATGGGTGAGCTCCAGTCACTGTAACTCACTTTGATTATGTCATCTTGGAGCATGTGTTCAATCTGTTTTTGAACCTGAGACAACTTTAGACGCTTATGCCTACAAAGATGTTGCCTAATCAAAATGGCATCTCCGATATCTACATCATGCATAATTAGGTTATTACTTCCCAGCGGATTTCCACACACCTCCCCATGTGATATTAACAACGCTTTTCGGTCATTTCAACTTTCCTCAATAATTTATCCTAATTTTTGACAACATTTTCATTGTCCAATTTAATTTGAGGAATGTCCAATTCACAATCCTCTGAACTTGGTTATTCACTCTGTGTTCTAACCAATAACACAGCCTCCTTTGGCTTTCATTCCCTGTCAAAGTACCTTTTGAGCATTTTCATGTCACACTCTTTGAGATTTATTTCTGTCTGGACTCCATATCAAATAGTTCATTTCACTCAGTTTTCTTTTGACATAATAAGGTCCACTAAACCTTGATTTAAAGCATCAGCCATCACTGGAAGTGACATGATTACATTGTCTCTGATAGCAAAAATGCAAATTTTTGATATCTTGTCTGTTTCATGTTCCATTGTATGCTGTAATACATCTAAATGCCGTCTGGCCAACTCCCCCACTCTAGTTAATTGCTTCTGAAAATTTGACATGCAGTCAAATATATGGTTTCTGAATTATGACTTCCCAATGTCTCTTCATAAATTTTTGTGGTAATCTTACTTGCTGACCAAAAATGAATTCACTATGGACTGAATTTGTTCAATTGATTTGGTTCATCTCTGATCACAAAAAAAACACAAACAGAATTCCCTTGTCCTAATCATCTGGATAGTCTTAACTGTCAGCCCTCAAGTCTGTCTTTCATGTCTGATGCCACCTTTCCAGTATTCCCTACGACTCTGGATGGGAAGCAATAGATTTTAATTATTTTATTCTGAAGCTGTCCATAACTTAGAATAATTTTGATGTGAAGTTTGACCCTTCTGATTGTATCTCTGTGGGTGGTCTGTATCGAGTCAAAAATAGAGCAATTCCTCTACAATCCTTTGAGCTGTGATATTGCATAATAGAATCATGTCTGGAAATCCCATCAACACTTTTATTATTGTGAACAAATATTGATTTCCACTTTTTGTTTTAGGTAGGCATCATACATATTTATTCTTGTGAAAGGTTTCCCAAATGCAGGAATAGATATGAAAGGTACAGGTGTTATTACTGCCTGTGGTTTACCAATCATCTGATATGTGTGACATATCTGGCAAAATTCAGCTACATCCTTGTGCAGTCCAGCCAGCGAGAAATGTTCTTGTATTTTAGCTTGAGGTGTTCTCACGACTAATTGATCCGCTAGTGGTAGCTGATGCACCACTCGCAACACCGTCTTTCGAGAACCCTCTGGCAATATGATGACCTTCTGCCCATTTCTAATTGGCCTGGATATGGGATGGTCTCCATTTCCTCATTAAGATATCATTTTTAACAGAATGACATTCAGGGATATGCTCAAGTTCTTCCTCTGTGTATGTTTATTGATAAAATTGCTTTGAATGTTCATTAGATTAGATTAGATTAGATTACTTACAGTGTGGAAACAGGCCCTTCGGCCCAACAAGTCCACACCGACCCGCCGAAGCGCAACCCACCCATACCCCTAACCTAACACTAGGGGCAATTTAGCATGGCCCATTCACCTGACCCGCACATCTTTGGACTGTGGGAGGAAACCGGAGCACCCGGAGGAAACCCACGCAGACACGGGGAGAATGTGCAAACTCCACACAGTCAGTCGCCTGAGGCTGGAATTGAACCCAGGTCCCTGGCGCTGTGAGGCAGCAGTGCTAACCACTGTGCCACCGTGCTGCCCATCTTTGTGCTGTAACTCAGTTAGTTGATCTGAGCTAAAGATGTCTGCTGTGTCATCTCCCTGCTCCTGATTTGTGTCAATCATCTGATTAAACAGAGTCTCTGTTAATTCCACTTCATGTTTCTTCTGTTGATCTACTCGTTGATCACTCCTGTCTCAACCGGAGACTTTGTCACCTTGTTACTCCACTGTCCACAAAAGCCCCAGGATACATCCCTGCAGTACTTCAATTGCCTGAGTTCCCACTGGCTTTCCAAACACAGTGGGCAGCACTCCTACCTGGGAACCAGCTCTTTCATGAGCACAGACAAATTGTATTCCTGGAGCTGAGAGTTTGTCCAGTTCGCTGACCATGACTTCTTCACTCTTCACTGGACACTCTACCCTCATTTTACATAATTGAGCACATCTTCTCTCACCGTGAATTCCTGTTGCTAGCACCTTTGCTGACAATAGTGTTTCAGATGTACATATCTTTTCATCTTTAACATCACAGATTGAGAGGATCCAGTATCTCTTCGAATTGTAACCTCTTTAGCTGCTGCTTCTGGCCGATGTAAATAAACTTTACCTTCGCATGTACAATATTTATGAAGATCTGGCATTTCCTCCTTAACCAACCTCTGACCAGGTTGGACATTCTGGTGCAGCTTTCTGGCCTCCGCTGTGCTTTCCATTACCACTCTGACTAAATTCACAGGCTGATCCTGTTTTCCTACATCTGACTTCCCAGTGCATTTCCTAACTCACCGACACTGTGGTTACATGTGGCCTACTTTATTGCAGTGAAAACACCGGAGCTTTTCACCTTCTCTTTCCCCTTCAAGGGTTTCCTCTTTACCGTGTGGTAAGTTATCCTTATGGTCTACACCGACATCGACCTTTTCCTTTCCATGTCAGGATTTTGCTTTTTCCCCAATTCCTATCCTGAATGGATGTTATTAATTTTGGAAGCCAGTCTTGGCTTTATGAAGCAAATCATAATTGTCAGTCATTTCAGCTGCTAATCTTGTGTTTTAACCCTTTGATCTTTCTCACAAGTTGTCCCGGCTTCATGGAGTGAAGTTTTACATTCCTGTCTCAGTGCCGATTTCTGAAATTCAAACTCCCTCGTTTTCTTTTTACTCTTTTAACGTGATACATTCTTCCTGTTTTTATTCTGATTTTATTCATAAATCCTTGTCTTTTTTTACTGTTCATTTGTGGGAGTTGGGGGTGTTGTTGGCTGGCCAGCATTGATAGCCCCTCCCTGTTTGACCTTGAGAAGGTGGGGGTGAGCTGCCTTCTTGAATCGCTGCAGTCCATTTACTGTGGGTTGACCCACAATGGAGGGACTGGGGGAAATCCAGGATTTTGATCCAATGACTGTGAAGGAACAGCAGTATATTTCCAAGTCAGGGTGGTGAGTGGCTTAGAGGGGAACTTTTGCCAGAGGCAGTTCCTGTTAGCTCTAATCTAACTGGCACTAAAAACTTAAACGTAGACTTTATTGAAATCTTTTAGACTTTTTAGACCTCACTATAAAAAACACAATGCCAACATTACCTTGTTAAAGGAGCAGCATCGTTACACAACAGCTTTCTGTGTTGCACTTTGTCAAAGGTCTTCTGGAAATCCGAATTGATCACATCCACTGGCTCTCCTCTGTCTAACTTGCTCATTCCCTCCTCAAAACATTCTGACAGGTTTGTCAGGCAGAACCTTGAGGAAGCCTTACATTTTCTGCCCTATTTTATTATGTATTCACCAATCGCATCCACAAAAACAAACTCTCAAGTCTGAGAAATGACCAAGGCCATACCTTCCAGATGATAGTAATCTGTCTTCTGCCTCTCTCCCTCCTTAAGCAGGGGTGTTAACATTAGCCATTTTCAGTTCTCAGGACGCTACCTGACCCCAGTGATTCCTGAAAGATCACCACCAATACCTTTACAACCTCCTCAGCTATCTCCTTTGGAACCCTGTGATGTAACCCATCCAGTCCGGGTTATTTATCCACCTTCAAACCTTTCAGCATTCCCGGCAACTTCTCCGAAATGGTGGCCGCTACACTCAACCCTCTCCCAGACCCCTGATGGTTCTGGGATGTTACTGATGTCCCCACTGGGAAAACTGATGCAAGGTTTCTCCAGCATTTCTTTGTTCCCTATTGCTACTTCTCCAGGCACATTTCCAGTGGTTTCATGTCCACTCTTGCCTCTCCATAACCTTTATGATATCTAAAACATCTTGCAGTCTTGCATAGAACATAGACCAATACAGCACAGGAACGGGCCCATTGTCACATGATGTTGGCATACATGATGCCAAATTAAATTAATTCCTTCTGTCTGCCTTTGATCTGTATTCCTCCATTCCTTACGTATTCATGTGATCATCCAAAATTACTTTCATTGTCCCTATTGTAATTGCCACCACCAACAAAGACTCCTGCCACTCAGTGTAAAATACTTGCTCCCCATGGCTCCTTTGAACTTTCCCCTCTCACCTTAAATGCATACCTCATAGTATTAGACATTTCGACTCTGGGAAACACATTCTGACTATCAAACCTATCCAGGCATCCCATAATTTCAGAGCCTTCTGCCAACTCTCTCCACCTCCTTTGCTGCACCAGAGAAAGCAACCCGAGTTTCTCCTTGTTCCTCACACGTTCTAATCCAGACAACACCCTGGTAAACCTCTTCTGCACCCTCTCCAAAGCCTCCAAATCCTTCTTGTACTGTGACAACCAGAACTGAATGCAATACTCAAAATGTGGCCTAAGTAAAGCCCTATAAACTGCACCATGACATCCTGACACTTGTACTCAATTCCTCGAGCAATAAAGACAAACATACATTGGGCCTTCTTCCCCACCCTATCTACCTGTGTGGCCACTTTCAGGGAGTTATGAACATGTACCCCAAGATCCCTTTGTACATCAACATTGTTCAGGCTCCTGCCATTAACTGGACACTTTACCTTCGTATTTGATCTTCCGGAGGGGAGTACCCATACTTACCCGGATTAAACTCCACCTGCTCTTTCTCCTCATGTATCAATGGGCCCGTTCCTGTGTAACTGAACGATATCCTGCTCGATCCTTTGACAAATTTCTACGTTATCTACAAATCAATCAATTATTGTATTGTCTGCAAACTTACTTGCTCAACCATCTAGATTTTCATCCAGATCATTCATTTATATCACAAGCAGCAGAGATCCCAGTGCAGATCCCTGCAGAACACGACTGTTCGCAATCCTGCAGTCTGAATCACCACCTTCCAACACTACTCTCTATCTTCTATGAACAAGGCAATTCCAATTCCAAACAGCCAAGTCACCGTGAATCCCATGCATCTTCATCTTCTAGATGATCTGACTGTTCCGAAGAGGCGGTTGTCACTCCTCTGATAATTAAAACCGAAACACCCAGAGAGCAGCACCTCACCTTGTAATGGAATAATGAATACTGGGAAGGGTTATAACCTACCTCTCATTTCCCAATCTGTTGGAAAGACTTGAATAATGAAACAAAATTATTTTGCTCACTCTGAAATTAACAAATAACAATTTATGTTTCTTACTCCAACAGTGAACAAATTAACAAAATTCCTAACAAATGTAATAACTAATCCCTAACTACGACCAATTCACTCACTGAATTAAACTCTATTCGTATGCTGCTTCAATAATGCAGGGACCACTTATATAAATCCAGGGAATGAGAAAACAATAAAGTAAAGCTTAGTCTCTCAGAATTCACACAGAATTTGTCTTTCCGAATACTCCTCTACCTCTCCACTGAGTCTGCTCTTCGGGATCTTTTCTCTGTAAATTTGTCTGCTCTGAATTCTCTCTCAGTCGAATTCTGGTGTCAGGAATATACGCTACATGTGCCATGTACCTTCATGAATAAATTCTGTTTCTTTTTTCTGAGAGACTAAGAGGTTTCTTATCTCTTCAGATGGCAATTGGCTCTCCTCTCTCTGTCCAAGTGCCCTGTCATTATCCCGACGATAACTTATTGATTTTTTTACAATTGGATTGGTTCAAGTTTGTAAACACCATCAGAATTGAAAATGTGTTGCGGGAAAAGTGCAGCAGGTCAGGCAGCATCCAAGGAGCAGGAGAATTAACATTTCGGCATGAGCCCTTCTTCAGGAATCATTCCTGAAGAAGGGCTCATGCCCGAAACGCGGATTCTCCTGCTCCTTGGATGCTGCCTGACCTGCTGCGCTTTTCCAGCAACACATTTTCAGCTCTGATGTCCAGCATCTGCAGTCCTCACTTTCTCCTAACACCATCAGAATTACAATAATTCATTTCAATCTCGAAGTGCTTGGTTTGAATTCATTGGCAAAATGTGAAAAGAATTGTTGTCGTGATAAAATGCTGCTTGGCTGTTCAATGTAAAATGTTTCAATCTGCACACCTCCATTTTCTCAACTGTTCAAACATCCATACTAATTCAAATCACCAAAAAGAACACTATCTTTTAAAGGGAAGATGTCCTGCTTTCCCCAATTTTACAATGTTACCATTTTTGCACACCAACTTCGCATCACTATCATGAAAGAGCTTGTCAAAAACTTCACTGAAATTTATGTGAACAACATCCACGGCTGTATCCTCATTGATCACCTTCTTCAACTCCTCTAAAACTTCAATCATGTTGCTGAGACATGACTTGCCCTGCATAAAGCCACACTGACTATTCCTAATTAGGCCATGCTTTTCAAAATGCATGTAAACCTTATTGCTGAGAATTCTCTACAATAGCTTCCCAACCACCGATGTAAGACTCACCAATCTATAGATTCCTGGACTATCCTTATTTGCCCTTGTGAACAGTAGGAAAACATTAGCTCCTTGCCAGTCCTCCAGAACCTCTCCAGTGGCTAGCGAGGTTACAAAGATCATGCTGAAGGCCCCATTCACCTCCTCTCTTACTTCTCTCTGAACCTGTGCTCAATACCAACGGGCCTTGGGTACTAACGCTCTTCAAGAGACCCAACATCAGTTCTTTCATGATCTCAAAATGCCCCAGCATATTATCATGCTCCACAATAGTCCCCCTCTCATCCATATCATTCTCCTGAGTGAATACTGATGCAAAGCACTCATTTAAGATCTTACCCATTCCCTCTGCATCAAAGCACAATTTCATTTTTTATCATTGAGTGGACCTACTTCTTCACAGTTATCCTCTTGTTTTTACTGTCAGGACAGAATGCCTTTGGATTCGCTTTAACCCTACTTGCCAAGGTCTTTTAGTGGCCCCTCCTTGCTTTCCTAATTCTCTGCTCTGGTTCTTTCCTGCTTTCTGTATATTCCTCACGGGCCCTGTCTGATATTACTTTCTTGAAACTTACATATGCTTCCCTTTTCCTGTTGACGAATTTCACAACCTCTCTCATTATCCAAGTGTCCCTTACCTTGCCAATCCCGTTCTTCCTCCTTACTGGGACATGATGGTCCTGAACCCTGATCAGTAAGTTTGTCAATGACTCCCACGTGTCAAATGTGGACTTGACCTGTAAGACATCCTCACAATTAACACTCACACACTCCTGCCTAATACTGATATAATATGCCCTCCCCTGATTTAGTCCTTTCACATAAGGTCCTGATGTATCCTTCTTCATAGCTATCTAAAAACTTAACCAGTTCTCATTACTGTTTCTGAAATGCTCTCCCACTAGTGGGTCAGTCACTGGTGAGTTCATTAGCCAATACAAAGTCCATCCCCTCATTGGACTATTCACATACTATTTCAAGAAGCCCTCTGGAATGTACTTAAAAATGTTGCCCCATTTCAGCCTCTTGCTTTAAGGGAGTCCCAGTCAATCTTGGGGGGAAGTTAGTCACCCATGCTGACAACCCTGTTATTATTGTATCGTTCCAGAACCTGCCGACAGAGGTGTTCATCAACGTGTCGGTGCCTGTTGGGGGGCTGATAACATCATCAGATCACAGTGATTGTACCCATCTTATGTATGAGTTCGACCCATATTGCCTCAGTGGATAAGCTCTCCAGTATCTCCTCTCTGTGTGCAGCAGTGACATTCTCCCTAATTAATAATTCAATTCCTCCACCTCTTTTATCTTCTTGTCTTCCTCATCTGAAACATGAAGCCCTGGCAATTTGAGAAGCCAACCGTGTCCCCGTCTCAATCAAATCCCTGTAATAGCCACAATACCATAGTCTCATGTCCTCACCCAGGCTCTGAGCTCATCTGTCTCACTCAATAAACACACTTCAACCCATTAGTACCATTGTGTTCATTCACCTGTCTGTCTGTCCTTCCTTTCGAAGTTACTGATTCTAACATCTACCTTCACTTCAATCCCTCCACTTCCTGACCTGCTGCTCTGGTTCCCAGCTGAAATGATCCTGTTTGTTTAGTGACTGGAATTAATGTTAGTCTCCATGGATTCGACCTGTGACACTGGAGTAATTCGCTTTGCTGTTAAAAGCAGGTTCATTTCAATGTGACATTCCATAGAGTCAGTGGCAGCTTCACCTCCGACACTCAACAGCTCCAGAGACGGGGAAAGGAGAGATTAGAATCTGAGAATAAAGTCAGCTGGAATATTTCATTAATGGACCAGAATCTAGTAATACTGGATATGAAAGTTACAACAATGGACAGGACTGTATACAGGGAACTGTTGGCCCTTTCTGCTTTTTATGATAAGATTCCATTATCCCTGAGAATCCAGTACATAATGTACATGACTGAATTCTTTTATTATCCCATCCTGGCTATTGTTGGCGTCCCTGGTAAGTCTCACTGCCCGGTTGTTATTTCTATAAACCATGTTTAACTGTTTTGTTATTCTTTCCATTTATTGGACTGCCCGTGCTACTGTTATTGCTGCTTATCCTTCACTCTGCAAACCATTGCTAACTGTCTGTCTTCTCAGTGATTCTGGGCTACACACAAGAGGGAGATTGCTCAGCTTCTTCTGTAAACTAGAATTCATTGTGTTCCTGTCATCATTCTTTACAGATTACGACAATAGAAGTCACTATCTTCCATTCTGGCAAAAAAACTCCATTTCCTTCATCTGACTCCATTCCATCCCTGTCCAATATCTGAAGGTGCAACAGCCTTTCCACACATTCATTATTTATTTAACCCACAGGAACATCTTTCACTGGATCAACCCAGCTGCTGCTTAAAGCATGAAATGTGAAATCCAGTTTGGCTATTCCCGGGACTCTGCTCACCCCATTCCCGTTCCCAAAACGGCATCTGCAAAGCTCATCCAAAGTTTCCACAGCTCTTTCCCGAGGTTAGACTGAAATCCATTCCCTTCTCATTCCTGTGAGCTAACTCCTGCAGTGTCTCTAGTTTAAAATTCTCACACACGTGATGACATCTGTTCAAGATATCGCTCTCTGTCTCGTTCTGTCTCATTCCTAAATCTCTGCTGGTTGGTTATGTTTAAACTGATTTCCCTCTGCTCTGTCTCTAACAGCGATTTTCACATCTGCACTCCCTCAGTACTTGTCCTTTACTGGTGTATCGCAGATACAGAGACATGAACTCAGAAGCACCACTTCCAGTCATTTCCAGCAGGATCTGGAAATGTCCCCATGCTCGGCCACTATCACATTCCTGATGAAGGGCTCAGGCCCGAAACATCGATTTTCCTGCTCCTGATCAGCTGTGCTTTTCCAGCAATACACTCTCAACTCTGATCTTCAGCATCTGCACACCTCACTGTCTCCACTATCTAGTGCAGGTATACCGAGCAACAGAGTGATCTGTGCCAGCGCCCTGCTGCAAATATTCCACTTCACTGACCAGTGCATCAGCGTGGTCTGCAAAGTGTCTTCTGTCTGATTTGGTTATGTCTCGACTCGTTCTGCTCTGTAGATTCAGATTAAAATATAACTGACTGTTTCACATGTTCTCACAGTCTCATTATTAAATTGTTCCATTTTGCAATTGGACTCCCGAAGGCCACACTCCTTCAGTTAGTCCGAATACCCTGATTGTACCCCATATTTCGGAAACTTATACTCCAGTAAGTAATGACCCTATTCTATTTTAAGGTGAATGTTTTTCCTTGCTGTATCTTTCCCTGTCCTCGTTATTTTGCCCCTGTGATGCAGTGCTGTGTTATGAAGCTCAGAAACAATGACATTGAATGTGTTGGGTATCACCCATTTCATCGGGAGCTGGCTGTGAAGCTCCATATTGGAAAGGGATTTCAACCCCACACTGACTCCCGGGTTTGAAACTTACTCTGTGCCTGTCCACTGAGCGCCTGTGTTCGTTACTCTGAGCTGGTCACGTGTACAGCAACATGCTGAAGCCCTGCAATTATTATTGTAGTGGACCCAGCAACTAACTTGGTGGAAATAGGCATTTCAATTAATTCTGTTCCTGGAAAGATAGTGGAAGGACTGGAATGTTTTTACTGGAGGTTGTGCTGTGATCTGCTGGAGATATTTCAGGGAGACCTGAGCGTTTGACCACACAATTCAGAATGAAACTTGGGGAGGGTAGTTCCAATGTGTCTTGGTTTTGAACATTCACAAAACATGGAGCAGAGGCTGCAGAGTGTGGAAGGGGTGAGAGCACAGCCTGAGTGGGTGTGGGGAAAGAGATCTGCCGGATCCATCCCGGGTTTGCGAGGAACAGCTACAGCAAACCCAGGAACAAAGTGGAAAGGTCCCCTGGAAGGATGGGACCGAGCTCTGTGGTCACCTCTGTGCTGAATCAAACAACGTCTGAAATGAGTTGCCATGATTTTGCACGAGATTATTGTTGGAAACTGTGAGAAGATCATTTCCCAGGGCCACGGGAACATCTCTCAACAAACCCAGCCAATCCAGCAAACCCTAACACATTGCAAATGTGAGCAGGAGGAGGGTGTTCAGAGCGTGCCTGAACAATGAGTATCATTCTGGCTGATTGTCTATCTCGGTAGACTGCTCCTACTTCCTTCTCAGATCCTTTGATCCATTGCGATCTATAAACTATTTCGGAAGCCTTCCTGAATGTTTTGACCTGAACATCTTTTTCAGCTGAGAATTCCACAGGCTCACCTCTCTCTGGGTGAAGAAATTGCCACTTATTTCGGTGCTGAATAGTCTATCCCCTAACCGTAGACTGTGACAGATGAGTCTGGACTCACGGGTCATTCAAAACACCCTTAGTCTGTTAACCTGCTCAGGCGTATTCACGATTTGACAAATTTGATGAGATCCCCTCCCGTTCTTCTGAAGGCCAGTGAGTATAATCTTAGTTGATAGTCTGTCTTCATACCACAGCTCTGCTCTGCCAGGGGTTATACAATAGTGGGAGATAATTGCACTTTCTACTGGAATCCTCTCGCTTTGAAAGCCAACATGTCACTTATCTTCTTCTCCTCCCGCCCACCTGTATGTTCACCTTCATTGCCTGGTACAGAAGAGCACTCAGTTCTCATTGCAACTCCCACATTGTCAATCTATCAGAATATCGATAATAGTCTGACTTTCGGATTTGCTTAATTGGTAACATTAGATTACTCACAGTGTGGAAACAGGCCCTTCGGCCCAACAAGTCCACACCGACCCGCCGAAGCGCAACCCACTCATACCCCTACCTAACACTACAGGCAACTTAGCATAGTCAATTCACCTGGACTGTGGGGGGAAACCGGAGCACCCGGAGGAAACCTATGCAGACACGGGGAGAACGTGCAAACTCCACACAGTCAGTCGCCTGAGTCGGGAATTGAACCCGGGTCTCAGGCGCTGTGAGACACTGTGCCACCTCACATTTATCCATTTTGTATGTTCTCTGCTATAAATTTGTCCATTCATTTAACTTGTACAAAACACAGGAGTTCATCTCTGCTTACTCCTCAAAGCTCACCATCTCAACCAACTTTGTGTTGTCTACAGTGCCAGAGATAACATGTTAAGTTCCAACATGTAAAACATTAATATGTATTGTGAATAAATGAGGTCAATTATTGATCCCTGTGCTACCTGACCAGTCACTGCCTGTCTCTCAGACAAATTCCCATTTCTTCCTATTCTTTTCTGTTGTTCTCCAATTGGCACGTTCTTCATGACAGTACACTTCCCTCAATTCCACACCCTGTAGTTTTACATGCTTATCACTATATGGAGCTCAAAAAAGCTCTCTGAAAGTCCAATTAAGCTTGACAATGGTTCCTCCGAGCCACTTTATTAATTACGTCCGTGAAAACTTTTAATAATTTTCAAGGATGAATTACTTTTCTTAAATTTGTGTTGAGTTTATCTGATCTTGTCATTGCTATCAAATGTTTTCCAGTGGACTTCAAGATTTTCCCCACTAATGGTGTCAGTCTGGTGACTGCATTTAGAAAACTAAAGTGGTGTCCCATTTCTCAACTTGCAATTCCAACAATTCCAGAATGTCAGAATTTTGAAAGACAACCACCAAGGTCAATTCCTTAAGTGTTCTGTAATGCACCTGAGGATCATGGGGATTTATTCTCATCAGGTTTCCCATCACCTTTTGTCTATCAATCATTCAGTTCCTCACCCTTCAAGGAATCTGTGTTCTCCAACAGTTGTATTGTTTGTTTGTGTCTTTCTTAGTGAAGACAAAACCATGTGAAGATGAAAAAAAAGTGAGTTAATTGAAGACTCTGATAAAATCACCACCTTTACAATAAGTAGTCTGTGAGATGAAGATTAAAATAAACTTAAAATAAAGAGAATAATTGAGATGTAAAGTCTGCTACTGGAATAATTGTGCAGGATTTAACTTCACAAAACTTTCACAAATCGAAATGTAAAAGGCAGAATTGAGGACTGTTTTAGATCAGTATTCTTTCTTTTGTTCATTTTGTAGAATATGGGCATCACTGGCTGGCCAACATTCATAACCCACCCCGAGATGCTCTTGAGAAGGTGATGGTGAATTGCCTTCTTGAACCGCTGCAGTCAATGCGCAATGAGTTTAGACAAATGCCATTAGGGAGGCAATTGCAGTGTTTTGACCAAGTGACAGTGGAGGAACGGTGATATATTTTCAAGACAGAATGGAAAGTAGTTTGGCACCAGCATTTTGGAGAGTTGGAGTGAAATTTAAAGTGCTGATGTTCCTGTGTATTTGTTGCTCTTGTCCTGGACAGGAGTGGCTGTGAGTTTAAATGCTGCTTTCTGAGGAGCCTTGGTGAATTTCTGCAGCCCATCTTGTGGATGTTATACTTTGGTGCCACTGAGCATTGGTGGTCGGGTGAGTGGATGCTCATTGATGTAAAGCTAATCAAACCTGAATGGTGTCAGGTTCCTTGACTGTTGTTGGAGCTCCACCATCCAGGCAAGTGGGAGTGGGATGTATTCCACCACATTTTGACCTATTCCTTGCAGGTGATGGACAGACTTTGGGGACACAGGTGGTGAGTTATTTGAATCAGTATTCTGAGCCATGACCTGCTCTTGTAGCCAATGTGGGTAAGTTGAGTTTTCTGTTCAATAGTAATGCTCAGGCTATTGATCGCAGAAGAATCAGTGACTGTAACACCAATGAATATCACAGGGCAGTGGCTATGTTGTCTCTTATTGGTCATGGTTGTAGCCTGGTATGTATGTGGCCTGATTGTTACTTGCAAATTGTCAGGCCAAATGTCGGTACTGTCCAGAACTTATCACATTTGAACATGGACTGCTTCAGAATCTGAGAAGTTGTGAAAGATGCTGAACATTGTGCACTCATCTGGAAACATCCCATTGCTGACCATATGAGAAAGGGAAGGTCATTGATGACGCAGCTGAAGATGGTTGGGCCCAGGACACTATTCTGAGGAACTCATATAGAGATGTCTTGGAGCTGAAACAGCTGACCACCATTTACTACGACCATCAGACCCTGCTGGTGCTGCTATTGCAGAGGATTACTCTGAGTGTTTTTTATTCTAAAATCGCACTGAAGTTTAGGAACAGCCACTTGTTGTCTGTTTGATGCTAATGACCATGTACCTCTCAAAATGACATGCATTTAAGTTATGTATCAATCACAAGAGCAGTAAGAAAACAGGTTCAGAAAGAGAAATTAATGTTTGAATTGTTTTTTATTTGAGACATGGTCCCTGTGCACATTTTCTATACAAATATAATCCCTACCTCTGCTCAGAATTGATGTTATTTGTCCTCAAAAGATTAAGTTTACTCACCGGGTCTTTCTTTATTTTTTGCAGTTAACATAATAGCAATTGCAATTCTGTCTCAGGGAAAGTGTGGACTTTCCACTTGCACCACTCGCTACCTGGTGGCCATGGCATTGATGGATCTCCTGGTCATTATCACTGAGATCATACTCCGTCGAATCAACAATTATTATTTCCCATTGAATGTCGTGAAGCTCACTTCTGTGTGTCGACCTCTCTATGTTGTGATTCGTGTAGCCATAGACTGTTCTGTCTGGTTCACCGTGACTTTCACTTTTGATCGATTTGTTGTCATTTCTTGCCAGAAGCTAAAATTGAAATATTGCACCAAGAAAACTGCGACTGTGGTTCTAGCAACAACTGGCATTCTCCTATGTGTAAAAAACATTCCCATTTATTTCAGATATAAACCTAAGTGGGTAATTAACGATGTAGAATGGCGCTGTTCTAATAAGCAAATCTACTTTAGAGATCCAAGGTGGATTGGATTTAGAATGTTTGAAAAGGTTTTAACACCATTATTACCATTCGGTTTAATTCTGTTATTCAATGCTATGACAGTCAGACACATTTTAATGGCCAGTCGAGTCCGTATGGGACTGAAGCATCAAAACAAAGATGAAAAACACAGTGACCAAGAGATGGAGAGCAGAAGGAAGTCAATGATTTTACTCTTTACCATATCGGGCACTTTCATCCTCCTGTGGTTTGTTTATATTATATATTTTTTTGATTTTGATGATTCCATCGTCAGTTCTGATGGGATATTGGAAGTGCTTGCCTACATGCTGAGAAATTTAAATTGTTGCACAAACACATTTATTTACGTGGCTACTCAGTCCAAGTTCAGAGAGCAGTTGAGGAGCATGTTGAAATATCCCCTAATGTCTATTCATAAATTCGTGAATAGACAAAACAACTGAGAGCAGCACAAATATCCAGACAGCAATAGACAAGTATTAACCCCCGGGTTATACAGAAAAAACTTCAAATAACTCTGAACAATGGAAAGTAAAGGGATATGCGGTGTGTTTGGTGGGGGTGGGTGGGGTGTGCATAGTTAATAAGCCTGAACTATGGATCAGCAGCAGCAAAGAAAACTGGGTAAAGAAGAAGCATTAGTGGTACTGGAGGAGCACAGCAGTTCAGGCAGCATCTGAGGAGCAGTAAAATCGATGTTTCGGGTGAAAGCCCTTCATCGGGAATAAAGGCAGTGAGCCTGAAGGGTGGAGAGATAGTGGAGGGTGGGGGTGGGGAGCAAGTAGCATAGAGTACAATAGGTGAGTGGGGGAGGGGATGAAGGTTACAATAGGTGAGTGGGTTACAATAGGTGAGTGAGGGAGATTAATTAATTAATTAAATAATTAATCTTGCACTTTTAGTTTTATTCTAACAATAAGTGGATAAAGTATACAGAGCTCTGGGTCTAAACCTTTCTGTCCCTGACAAACTACTAAGTCAGTCAGTTCACAAAGAAAAAGACCCCTCTCTGCCCCGCTTCAGTCTTTTATACTATACAAAACATGATACCATCACTCAAGTGAAACTATCTTCTCATTGGCTGTTGCTCTGATTCCATTCCCCGCCTCCTCGCATTTCTGGCTGTTCAACCTCACGGGACCTTCCCTTTTTCGGAGACAAAGGACCACCATGCGGCCTCCTTTCGAGCACGAAACAGCAGTCTCGCCCACTTCCGGGGCGCGAAACGGCCGATCACATGACCCCCGAGCCGAGGACACGCCCCCAAGCCCAACAATCAGAGGGCCACGTGACCGCCGAGACGAGGACATGCCCCCAAGCCCCACAATCAGAGGACCACGTGACCTCCTAGTCGAGGACACGCCCCCAAGCTGCAAATGTGTTGCTGGTCAAAGCACAGCAGGCCAGGCAGCATCTCAGGAATAGAGAATTCGACGTTTCGAGCATAAGCCCTTCATCAGGAATAAGAGAGAGAGCCAAGCAGGCTAAGATAAAAGGTAGGGAGGAGGGACTAGGGGGAGAGGCGATGGAGGTGGGATAAGTGGAAGGAGGTCAAGGTGAGGGTGATAGGCCGGAGTGGGGTGGGGGCGGAGAGGTCAGGAAGAGGATTGCAGGTTAGGAGGGCGGTGCTGAGTTGAGGGAACCGACTGAGACAAGGTGGGGGGAGGGGAAATGAGGAAACTGGAGAAATCTGAATTCATACCTTGTGGTTGGAGGGTTCCCAGGCGGAAGATGAGGCGCTCCTCCTCCAGCCGTCGTGTTGTTGTGTTCTGCCGGTGGAGGAGTCCAAGGACCTGCATGTCCTCGGTGGAGTGGGAGGGAGAGTTAAAGTGTTGAGCCACGGGGTGATTGGGTTGGTTGGTTCGGGTGGCCCGGAGGTGTTCTCTGAAGCGTTCCACAAGTAAGCGGCCTGTCTCACCAATATAGAGGAGGCCACATCGGGTGCAGCGGATGCAATAGATGATGTGTGTGGAGGTACAGGTGAACTTGTGGCGGATATGGAAGGATCCCTTGGGGCCTTGGAGGGAAGTGAGTGTGGAGGTGTGGGCGCAAGTTTTACATTTCCTGCGGTTGCAGGGGAAGGTGCCGGGGGTGGAGGTTGGGTTGGTGGGGGGTGTGGATCTGACGAGGGAGTCACGAAGGGAGTGGTCCTTGCGGAACGCTGATAGGGGAGGGGAGGGAAATATATCCTTGGTGGTGGGGTCCGTTTGGAGGTGGTGGAAATGGCGGCGGATGATACGTTGTATGCGGAGGTTGGTGGGGTGGTAGGTGAGAACCAGTGGGGTTCTGTCTTGGTGGCGGTTGGAGGAGCGGGGCTCAAGGGCGGAGGAGCGGAAAGTGGAGGAGATGCGGTGGAGGGCATCGTCGATCACGTCTGGGGGGAATCTGCGGTCCTTGAAGAAGGAGGCCATCTGGGCTGTGCGGTGTTGGAATTGGTCCTCCTGGGAGCAGATGCGGCAGAGATGAAGGAATTGGGAATATGGGATGGCGTTTATACAGGGGGCAGGGTGGGAGGAGGTGTAGTCCAGGTAGCTGTGGGAGTCAGTCGGTTTATAATAGAAGTCTGTGTTGAGTCGGTCGCCCAAGATAGAAATGGAAAGGTCTAGGAAGGGGAGGGAGGAGTCTGAGACAGTCCAGGTGGATTTCAGGTCGGGATGGAAGGTGTTAGTAAAGTTGATGAAGTGTTCAACCTCCTCTCTTTGACACGCCCCCAAGCCCAACTATCAGAGGACCACGTGATCTCCGAGCCGAGGACACGCCCCCAAGCCCCACAATCAGAGGACCACGTGACCTCTGAGACGAGGACACACCCCCAAGCCCAACAGAGGACCATGTGACTTCGGAGCCGAGGACACGCCCCCCCCAGGCCTGACAATTTAGTTTTCCAGGGAAGTTAATTTTTTTCATAAATGTATTTACACTATTCAGTGGGTCCAATCTGAAAATCAACCCTCCACCACCACCTTACCTCTCTGATCTTCAAGCTCATGTTGTATCCAAGTGGCTTGCTGACCCTGGATCCCATGTGACCTCAAGGTGCTAATCTATCTGACATGGAGAACCTTGCCTTGCATCCATATGGAGAACCTCGACCAACGTACCTTCATCAATCTTCTCTGTGATTTCTTTAAAAAGTTCAATCCAGTTAGTGAGACACGATTTCCCATGCACAAAGCCATGCTTACTGTCCCAAAACAACTCTTGTACTTCCAAATGTGTGTAAATCCTATCTTTCAGAATCCCCTCGAACAGCTTCCCCACTCCTGACATCCGGCTCACCAGTCTGGAGCTCCGTGGGTTTTCCGGTCACTGTTTCCTTTCCTAGTCCCAGTCCTCCACTGGTCAAAGCAAGTTTTAAATGTGATCAGGTGGGTGCCATGAGCAATAATATGGATCTCAGACTGGGTCAGGGGCATTGTTAGGAACACACCAGACGTCTTTAATCTGCTAAATTAGCAAGTTTATGACCAAATTAAATTTACTCAACCTGGAATAGTACAATGAATGACAAGCAGTTTGGAAATTGCAAATATATACATCGATATTTGTCTATCTGAAAATACTGAGGAGTACACAAACACACATATGTTTGATGACAAACAGAAATACAAAATCTCTGCAGATTGTTAACTTGAAAGGCCTATAGCTAAATATTAGCTGAACTCATGACAAAAGTTGAACTCATGAGAGATTGTCTCAGATGTTATTTTGCTTCTGAAGTTATTCTGTTCACACAAGCTGCTGGCAACGGGAATTTGTCCTGGAACAGTTGGATTTTGCTGAATTCCCTTTTCTCCATGCAGTAGGGGAACTATAATGATTCACTGTCAGGAATCCTCTATAGGTGGTAAAAATGACTAAGGGGTTTTTAGCTGGCATATGTTGCTGTGAGGAGGAAGAAGAAAGAGGGACCGGGCAACAGGTCATTGTTTCTTAGGCAGGTTCAATTTACGCCCACTCTAAACTGAATTGTACAATAATGTTATCTGTCCCCAAAACTAGCCCATGTGAGGTTTTCATGAACATCATCTAAACTGTATGACCCATCACATTCCCTGCTCGATGTAGATGCATCATTACTGCTATCATACACAGAACCATTTCCTTAGTGAAAAATGACCCCAATTGATTTGAAGATATGTTTATTCTGCCTGCATAATTTAAACATAAAACTTCCAAAGTCTTCACTAAGGTGTGTTAAAATGAATGCATCATATCCTAAATTTCTTCCCCTGTTATTTTTTAGCCTATGTAAGATGAATTATCCATCAGGTGTTTACTAGCTACACTCTCCTCAAGATCTTATATTGTCAATAAGAACATCTCTCATTCTTAGGTCTAATCTTTTCGTCCTCCATAAATGTTGCGTTCATCCCAAGAATGAATAAAGACAAACATCTTTGAAAAAATTTTAAAATCAGAAATGCTTTCATTTTCAGTTTAGGGGAATAAAACTGCTCATTGTACATCAGACGTGATCTCAGCAATGCCCTGTACAGATAAGTAAGGTCATACCCGATACCCTTCGCAAGAAACAGCATCATTCCATTTACCTTCTAAAATTACTTGCTGTAACTTCAAATTAACTTTATGTGAGTCAAATACCGGCACACACAAATTTCTCTGTACCATTGAGTTCTGCATTCTCTCTCCATTTAAATAATTTTCTGTTGTTTGTTCTTTCCACAAAATACAAACTTCCCATCTCTCACATTGTCCTGTTTTTTTTGATGCCAGTATTCTCATTAACCTCCTCTGTCTGTATCCCATTGTAGACGCTCTGTCTCCACTTGGCATCTAATGACTATCCTGGTGCATTGGCAAAGTGACCTCTAATCTAGTTAGCCCCTTCATCCAAATTGTTAATCTAGAATGTAAATTGTTGATGACCTCACAGTGATCCCTGAGGGATCCCACTCGTTACAGCTTTCCAACCTGAAAGTCAGTATTTATCTCTCCTCTGTATTCCCTGTTAGCTAACCAGGGATCCCCTGGTCCTGTGCAGAAACCGAAAAAGGTTGCATGGCCTCATCCCATGCTGCCAAATGCACTGAAAGGACTGAATGCTTCATTTTATTCCAATGTAACTCCTCAGACAGACCCAAAGGTGTCATTCTGTCTCATTGTAACAACCCTGACTGGTTGACTGTGGTCTTCCTTTCCCTCTGTAACAGCTGCGATAAGTTGAGTAAGAGGACAACACATTGGATAAGACCTGCAGTTGGCCATTCAGCCCCTTGAGACTGCTGCTCAATTTGGAAAGAACATGATTGGTCTGATCGTGGTTGAATGCTTCTTTCCTGCTTATTCCCAAGAAAAACTCATTCCTTCATCTATCAAAGAGCAATCAAGCTTTGCATTGAATACTTTTAATGACCCAGTATTCATTGTTCCCTGGGGTAGAGAACATAACAGACAGCAGAATATTAAAGAGAAAAGGATATCCTTATCTCAATCTTGATTGGTAGACACCACATATTTTTGTGTGTGTTAGTCTCACAGCAAATCAGCTCCTCTGTTGAGTAATAAGGATGCAACAAATAGGAACAGACATAGACCATTCTCCCCTTCAAATGCAATGATTCTGTTCAGTAATATACTTATTCATCTCAGCATTCACTGCTCTCTTGGGAAGACATGTCTGATAACATAAGACCATAGAGCAGAAGAAATTAGAGCAGAATTCGACCATTTGGTCAATCATGCCTGTTGTTCAATCCTGATGGACATGTTTCATAACAAAATTCTCATGCATTCTCATCATAACCTTAATCCCCTTATTAATGAAAACCTACTTATCTCCGTTTTAAAGAAGCTATTGTGTCTGTGTCTCTGTATTCCTGTTTGTGTGTGTGTGCAGTTCTGTGTGTTTGGAGTCTGAATGGAGTCAATGCAAAACTGAGAACAGATACTGTCCCAAGGAAACTCAATGGAATCAGTCTCGGTGCATCCAAGAGGTGACAAGATGCAGAAAACACTTGTGGAAGTTCGTCCTGGGCCTCCAAACCGTACCGATGACTTAGAAGATGGCAGAAAATTAGAGATTCATACAAGGATGCTACAGTTATCATCATTTTAATGTACAGAAAGACTGTTATACTACATTCATAATAATACTGTGACAATGAATTGTTGGAGTCTGTACATGATGGTTATTTACACCAGGATGCCGAACAACAACCCTGGGACCACACTCCCTTAGATTTGGGTTTGGGCCATGGTAAGGGGTTAATTCATAATCTTGTTGGGACAGGTGGTAATGGGAAAGATGCCCATAATATATCAGAATTGTTCATTGGCATTGTAAGTGATGTAGTTCTGAACAAACCCATGGTCCTACATCTAACCAAAGGAAATTACAAACAAATGAGGGGTGAGTTGGCTGTGTTACACTTTAAGTTGTCAGAGAAAGGAGCAAGCCTGAGCTTTGGGACCAAGGGAGAATTCAGCAAAGGGTGCCCAGGAAGTTGATTAAGAGGGTGAACATAAAGCGTGAGAAGTCAATTTGTAAGGAATATAAAACAAAGCAAAACAAAAACTGATGTGTTTTTCACAGGAATGAGGCTGTCGCTGGCTGGATAGCATTTATTACCTATCCCTCTTTGCCAAAAGCACATTTAAGAATCAGCTACATTGCTGTGTGTCTGGAGTCACATGTAGACCAGAGCGGGTAAGGACAGTGGTTTCCTGCCCTGAAGGAGATTGGTGAACCAGCTGGGTTTTTCCTACAATCGACAATAGACTCATGGTCTTAATGTCAGACTGCAGGATCTTCTAAAAGCATGACAAAACTCTTCAGTGAAGACAAATTCTTTGAGATTCTACATACTTATAGTCTGAAATCAGGTGAACAGATAATGAGAAACCAGGAAATGATAGAGCAAGTAACAACTAAGTTTGTTCACTTTCATAGAAGAAGACACAAATAATTTCCCAGAAATTCTGCAGAAGCAAATGTATCTCGATAAGGAAGATCTGAAGGAGATTAATATTTGTACAAGACAATGCTGGATAAGTTAGTGATATTAAAGTGTTACAAAAGGAAATGCTCATTGTGTTGGAACCCTTGCTGATTATTCATTATTTATATTTTTATTCTTTTATCAATTTTGGTTTGGAAATAAAGATGCCTGATGAACTTGGACACACCTTGTGTCATAAAGAAAAGAGCACACATTTGTTTTATTGGTGAATCCTCACAGCCCTGGCAGCAGCCACAGCCTCTTCATTCAGAAGTATTCAGCCTTACCCGTCATCTTCAGATATGCACGTATGGCCTCTCGGATACAGAACATCTCCGTGAAACCCAGTTCAAACACCCTATCCCTTGCAAGTCACCATTGCTAACCAACTGCATCAAAATATCCTGGTTGTACTGGGAGCAATGGGGTCACTGGGAACATTAGGGAGATGGAGCAACACTTCCAATGTCTGAACTGGTCAGACTGAAACCTCCAGGATACCCTGTATCACTGAATCTTGTGATCTCTCTCCATTTCAGGAATATTCTTCCAATAAAACAATGGCACGTTGTATATCACGTTGTATTCCATCTGCTGTCTATTGAGTTTACCTGTTTATATTTATAAACACTCCAATTTCTCTTGATAACACAATTTCCTGCTATCTCAGTGTTATCACCAAACTGAGTTGCAGAGTGTAAGCTCCATGCCTCCCAACCCTTGAGAGAGATTGTAAATAATTGGGGACATAGCACTGGTCAATGGGTGTCTCCAATGTTTGTGTTCTGTCAAACTAATTAAGATTGATTTATCCTGAGTGTCTGCTTCCTGTTTGGTAACCATGTACCCCCCGACTCCTGTCTAGCACATTTGAAGGACTGAATAACAGCAAAGAGCTTAAATCAGCAATTCGCCCACTCAAGCCTGCTCCGCCATGAAATATGATCACAGCTGATGTCATCTTGGCCTCTGTTCCACTTTTGTGCCCACTCTCCAGAATCCTTCATTTACTCAGTATCCCAGCATCCTCTACATTCTGTGGTACTGAATTACACAGGCTCACAACCCTTTGAGCAAAGTGAATTCTCCTCACCCTTGTTTGAAACCTGCTCTGTCTTATTCTAAACAATGATCTCTTGTTCTCAATTGGCCCAGAACAGGAAATATTCACTCCACATTTGTGTTGCCACTCACCTTTAGCATCGTGTCAACCTCAATGAGATCTCCTCTCATTCTTCTCACCTCCAGAATGTATATGCCTGAATTGCTCAATTTCCCTTCATAAGAAAAATGTCTCATCTCTGGAATCAATCTTGTGAACATCCTTTGAACATTTGTGGGCGGCACGGTGGTACAGTGGTTAGCACTGCTGCCTCGCAGCACCTGAGACCCGGGTTCAATTCCCGACTCAGGCAACTGACTGTGTGGAGTTTGCACGTTCTCCCCGCGTCTGCGTGGGTTTCCTCCGGGTGCTCCGGTTTCCTCCCACAGTCCAAAAATGTGCGGGTCAGGTGAATTGGCCATGCTAAATTGCCTGTAGTGTTAGGTAAGGGGTAAATGTAGGGGTATGGGTGGGTTGCGCTTCGGCGGGTCGGTGTGGACTTGTTGGGCCGAAGGGCCTGTTTCCACACTGTAAGTCTAGTCTAGTCTAGTCTAATTTCCAATGCAACTAAATCCGTCCTCAAGTCAGGGCACTGAAACTGCAGAGAGTACTCCAGCTGTGATCCTATTAATGCCTTGCATATTTACAGCAATACTTCCTGACTTGTATCCTATTCATTTAGACAGAGACACTGAAATTGCACTTACCTCCCTCATTACCTGGTCTACCTGCATGCTGGTTTTCTGTGATATGCACAAGGGCACCCAGATCCCTCTGTAAAAAGCACCCTGAAGTTTCTCTCCATTTACATGATAAGATGCCTTTCTACTCCTCTGAATAAAGCAGGTAACCTCATACTTGTCCATGTTAAATTTCATCTGCAAAATGTTCGCCCATGCCCCTATTCCCACGACGTACATTTGTATATCTCTCGCATTTTCATTGCAACCTACTTTCCCACCTATTTTAGTGCCAATTGAAAATGTGGGTACAGTATTTTCTATCCCCACACCAAGTAATAACTCAGATGCAAACAGCTGTGGCCTGGTGGCTGGAACCTATGGTATGCCAAAAGTTGCCAACCAGAAAATGCCGCAGCTATTTCACCTTGCTGTGTTTTGTTGGTCAGTCAATCGTCTATCCAAGTTAATAAATGACCCCTTACCATATATACTCTTACTTTATGAATTAATATTGTGTGCAGCACCTCATTCAATGATATATTACATCACCAGGATCCCCATTATCCACCTTGCTTGTCACATCTTTAAAGAACTTGAGCAAAAAATTCAAACATGATTTATCCTTCATAAAAATATGCTGACTGTGATGGATTATGGTTTGACTTTGTAAATTTCCTGTTATCATTTGATTCAGTTGTTGTCACATGTACCTCAGTAGAGTGAACAGCTTTGTTTATGAGCAGTACAGGCAGATTACAGTAAGCAAGGACATACAGATCATAGAGTGAAAAAAACATAGTCAGAGGCACACGGGTGATGGTCAGACAGGATGTGTGTTAGGAAAGGATCGGCATTATTTGAAGTTCGAGAGTACATTCATCGGTCCAATAACGGCCGGGAAGAAGCTGTTCCTGACCCTGCTGGGGCATGTATTCCAGCTTCTGTACCTTCTGCCTGATGGGAGAGGTTATACGAGATCATTATCGGGGTGAGATGGGACGTTGGTGATGTTGTCAGCCTTTCTGCAGCAGTGAGCCGTGTAAATAGAGAGCATGAATGGAAGGTTGGTTTCTGTGATAGCCTGGGCTGTATGCAGCTCCTTTTCAAGTTATTTACTGTCCTGGGCAGAGCAGTTGCTACACCAGGCTGTTATGCAGCCGGACAGTAAGCTTTCAGTGGTTCATCTGGAGAAATTGGTGAGAGTCCTTCTGGTCATGCCAAATTTCCTGACCCTCCTGATGAAGAAAACACATTGTTTTCTTTCTTAACCAATCCATCCTCATAAGAATTCTCAGACATGTTGTTGGTTATTGTCACTCCTAGGAACTTGACAGTCTCCACCCTCTCAACCTCAGCTCTGTGCATCCAGACAAGGGCGTTTGCCATCCTCGTCACCGTCCTTTCTTTCTGAAGTCAATGATCAGTTCTTTGGTTTTGCTGACATTGAGAGAGAGGTTGTTCTCACTGAATCAAGTTACTAAGCCCTTCATTTCCTTTCTGTTTTTTGAGTTGTCGTTCTTTGATATTCGTCCTATCACAGTCATGTCACCAGCAAAATTGTAGATGCCGTTCATTTGGAATTTGGTAGCGATGCCGTGGGTGTACAGGGAATAAAGTAACAAGTTAAGAACTCATCCTTGCAGGGGGCGGGAGTGGGGTTTGCGGTGTGTGGCTCCAGTGTTACATGTTATCATGGAGGAAGTGCAGTTCCCCATTGTCACTGATTACAGTCTGTGGGTCAGCAAGCTGTGGATCCACTTCCAAAGGGTAGAGCCGAGACCTAACTCTCAGAGTTCTGAGACCAGTCTGGTGGGGATCATGGTCATTAGTGATAATTATTTCCTTATTAATAGATTCTAATGATCTGTCTTAAGTCCCAACCATTCGCTCACTACTTTTTAATCCATAGTGAAGATGATCAATCTAAGTTCTTCGCTTTCTAAATCCTCTGTGTTCTCTTTTAATCCCTCTGTAACAGGCACAGGGCTTTGTAAGGTCTGCTCCAATTGCTGTGTTAGAGCCATCAGTGACCGAGTGTGCTCATTCTGTTCCTGGTTTGCAAACTCAATGGGCTGAATGTCCTCGAGGTATTTCTACATTGTCGTACCGAGGCCAGAATGTCCAGCTTCAGGTCTGCTTGTTCCCCTCCTGATAATGCATACGAGGCTTGCTGTGTTATGGAATCTTCACATTGCTGCTTCACAGTTTGAGGGGCTGAAGGGTCTCCTCATGTTCTACCATAACAGGCTCAAAATGCTGAATGGTCTCCTCCTACATCCCTGAAATGGGAGTGAGGGAATGATTGGTTTTCTAAATCATGAGGGACATGGAGAGGATAAATAGGCAGTGTCTGATACCTGGGTGGGGAATCCAGACCTAGAGGGCATAGGCTTTAGCTGAGAAGGGAAAGATACAAAAGGGACCCAAGAGGCAACTTTTTCACTCAGAGGGTGGTGCGTGTATGGTATGAGCTGCCAGAGGAAGTGCTGGAGGCTGGGACAATTGCAACATTTAAAAGGCACCTGATGGATATATGAATAGGAAGGGTTCAGAGGGATATGGGCCAAATGCTGGCAAATGGGACTCGATTAGATGAGGATATCTGGTTGGCATGGGTGAGTTGTACATCTCTGTGACTCTGACAGACACATGCCTGAATTACCTCCTCCTTCCTCATAAAATATCACAAACAGTTTTATACCATTCTCCAATTCCCATGCAATAGGCTCTTCCAGCTGTATGGCTGTTATTCAAGTATAACAGTCACAAGTCACTCTGTGACCTCTTCCATTTCCTGAGTTACAAACTTGAGGAAGCTGAATGGACTGATCCTGGTGTTGTCCAACTGGATATTGGTGCTTCATGACCTACTCTGGGCCCAGTATTATAGGCATCGAGGGGCTGATTCGCCTCCTCCTGTAACTGTATATCAGTCTCCAGGGGCTGAAGAGCCTCGTCCTGTCCTGATATAATGGGGTCAAAGGCCGGAATACACCTCTGCTGTTCCTGTGTAATGGGCTGGAGAAGTGGCATGGATTCCCCCATTCTCTGTGTAATGGTCTCTTGCTCACTTCCTCTGGTCTTCGATGTAAAATTCAGATCACTTTTCATTTTTATTGGAACAACAAGACTAGCCTTTCCTTCTACATTCACATCTTCATTGCAGAAATCAGATGAGGGAATCATCTCTGAGCTGCTCCCTTTCTTCAGTGAGGAGACTAAATCTGTGCTCACTGCTCGAGATGTGATCTCACAAAGTTCCTGGACAGCAGTGTCATTGTAGAACTTAATTTGGAGATACCAGTGTTGGACTGGGGTGGACAAAGTTAAAAATCACACAACACCAGGTTATAGTCCAATAGGTTTAATTGGAAGCACACTAGCTTTCGGAGCGACGCTCCTTCATCAGGTGATAGTGGAGGGCTTGATCATAATACAGAATTTATAGCAAAAATTTACAGTGTGATGTAACTGAAATTATACATTGAAAAATTGATTGTCTGTTAAGCCTTTCATCTGTTTGAATACAGTGATAGTTTCACTTCTTTCATGTGTAAATCACAAAACCTTTTCTTAAAAGTTGCATTCTCGGGTAAGCTGTTAACAATGGTGATAGCTCGGCAATATGTTGAAGGTGTTAGCCCCCTGTGTTCTTTGTCTATGACCTGATGTTTAGATTGATTCTCATCTAAAAAGTGAGATAATGGAGTTTTACATAAGTGCATGCAGTTTTTGAGCAAAGTACAATGTAAGTCTGCAAGTACAAATTCACCCCACAAAATATATGTGTACATGTGGGACTTTGTCTATCTGTGTGTGTGTGTCTGTCTGTCTGTCTGGTGTGTGGGTGTGTGTGTGTGTGTGTGTGTGTGTGTGTGTGTGTGTGTGTGTGTGTGTGTGTGTGTGTGTGTGTGTGTAGTGCAATGGTGATCACCCTGTAATGTGACATGAACCCAAGGTCCCAGTTGAGGCCCTCCCTATGGGTACCGAACTTAGCTATCAGCCTCTGCTCGGCCACCTTTCTCTGCTGCCTGTCCCGAAGTCCACCTTGGAGGATGGTCACCCGAAGGTCCGAGGCTGAATGTCCTGGACCACTGAAGTGTTGCCTAACTGGGAAGGAACACTCCTGTCTATTGATTGTTGTGTGGTGCCCATTCATCCGTTGTCGTAGCCTTTGCTCGGTTTCCCCAGTGTACCATGCCTCTGGGCATCCTTGCCTGCAACGTATAAGATAGACAACGTTGGCTGAGTACCTGCCATGTACAAGGTGGGAGGTGTTCCCATACGTAATAGTGGTATCTATGTCCACAATCTGACACGTCTTGCAGCATCCACCATGACAGGGTTGTATGGAGTTGTCCTGAGAGCCAGGCGGTTTGCTACGAACAATGATCTGTTTGAGGTTTGGCGGTTGTTTAACGGCAAGTAGAGGAGATATGGGGAAGGTCTTGGTGAGGTGCTCATCCTCATTGATAATGTGTTGCAGGTCACGAAGAACATGGCTTAGTTTTTCAGCTCCTGGGAAGTACTGAACAATGAAGGGTACCCTCTCAATTGTATCACGTGTCTGTCTCCAGAGGAGTTCATTACAGTCCTTGCTGTGGCACATCGGAACTGTTGGTCGATGAGTTGAGCGTCGCACCCTGTTCTTATGAGGGCATCCTTGAGTACTTCCAGGTGTCCGTCATGTTCCTTCTCATCTGAGTAGATCCGGTGTATGTGTAGGGCTTGTCCATAGGGAATGGCTGTTTTAATATGTTTTGGGTGGAAGCTGGAGAGGTGTAACATTGTGAGGTTGTCTGTGAGTTTGCAGTAGTGTGTGGTGCTGAGGTGTCCATCCTTGATGGAGACGCATGTGTCCAAGAATGAGACAGACAGTCGAGAGTAGTCCATGGTGAGTTTGATGGTGGGATGAAACTTGTTGATGTCACTGGGTAGTTTTATCAGTGACTCCTTGCCATGGGTCCAGAGGAAGAAAATGTCGCCAATGTACCTGGTGTACAATGTTGGTTGGAGATCCTGCATACAGAAGAAATCTTGTTCGAACGTGTGCATAAAAATGTTGTCATATTGGGGTGCAAATCTGGTCCCCATGGCTGTTCCGTGTGTCTGGATGAAGAACTGGTTGTCAAAGGTGAAGACGTTGTGATCGAGGATAAAGCGGGTGAGCTGTAGGATGGTGTTTGGAGACTGGAAGCTGTTGGTGTTGAGTCCTGAGGCTGTTGCCACGATGCCATCCTTGTGGGGGATGCTGGTGTAGAGTGCGGAAACGTTCATTGTGACAAGGAATGTTCCCAGTTCGAATGGTCCGTGGGTGCTGAGTTTCTGTAAGAAATCCGTGGTTTCGCGACAGAAGCTGGAGATTCCCTGTACAATAGGTTTCAAGATGCCTTCCACATAGCCGGAGAGATTCTCACAGAGGGTCCCATGGCCCGACACGATGGGACGTCCCGGTGTGTTGGCTTTGTGTACCTTTGGAAAGCAGTAGAAGTCCCCTACACGAGAAGTACGTGGGATGAGGGCGCGTAGGGAATTCTGAAGGACTGGATCCAAAGTCCTGATCAATGTGTTTAATTCTCAGATGTGTTGTTTGGTCAGATCAGCTGGTAGCAAGGACGCCCGGAGGCATGGTACATTGGGGAAACCGAACAAAGGCTACGACAACGGATGAATGGGCACCACACAACAATCAACAGACAGGAGGGTTCCCTCCCACTTGGGGAACACTTCAGTGGTCCAGGATATTCAGCCTCGGACTTTCGGGTGACCATCCTCCAAGGTGGACTTCGGGACAGGCAGCAGAGGAAAGTGGCCGAGCAGAGGCTGATAGCTAAGTTCGGTCCCCACAGGGAGGGCCTCAACCGGGACCTTGGGTTCATGTCACATTACAGGGTGATCACCATTGCACTACACACACACACACACACACACAGATATTCCTACACACACACACTCTCACATACACATGGACACAGGTACACACAGACGCACACACACACACACACACACACACGCTTATAGACACACACACACTCCCACACTCACACATGCACGCCCTCACAGACTTAAGACACTCTGCACTCACAACACATACACACACAAACTTTCTCACACTCACAACTCCCACCCCAGACAGACAGACAGACAGACAGACACACACACACACACACACACACACACAGACACACACACACACAGACACACACACACACACACAGACAAAGACCCACATGCACACACATATTTTGTGGGGTGAATTTGTACTTGCAGAGTTACATTGTACTTTGCTTAAAAACTACATGCATTCATGTAGAACTCTGAGCTCAAAAACTGCATGAATTTATGTAAAACTCTGTTATCTCACTTTTTAGATTAGAATCAATCTAAACATCAGGTCATAGACAGAGAACACAGGGGGCTAACACCTTCAACATATTGCCGAGCTATCACCATTGTTAACAGCTAATCCGAGAATGCAACTTTTTAAAAAAAGGGTTTTGTGATTTACACATGAAACTGTCACTGTATTCAAACAGATGAAAGGCTTAACAGACAATCAATTTTTTAGTGTATAATTTCAGTTACATCACACTGTAAATTTTTGCTATAAATACTGTGTTACGATCGAGCCCTCCACAACCACCTGATGAAGGAGCGTCGCTCCGAAAGCTAGTGTGCTTCCAATTAAACCTGTTGGATTATAACCTGGTGTTGTGTGATTTTTAACTTAGAATTTAATTAGCAGGGATCTATGAGAGCAAGATAAATCAACAATACTCAAAAATCAACTGAACTGAAAATAATCAGCCTTTATTGTAAATACTGCAACAATTTGGCTGGGACCAGGAAAGAGGATGGATCCAGTCGTTCCCTGTTTCCCTTCCAGGGTTTGTGCCTTACAAAAGTAACACATTATACACTTTAAAATATTCTGAGCAATTACAGATGATCATGACATGTGCTTACAAATACGGGGTAGACCATTTAGGACAGAGATGAGGAGAAACCTCTTCACCCAGAGAGTGGTGGCTGTGTGGAATGCTCTGCCCCAGAGGGCAGTGGAGGCCTTGTCTCTGGATTCATTTAAGAAAGAGTTGGACAGAGCTGTCAAGGATTGTGGAATCAAGGGTTATGGAGATAAGGCAGGAACAGGATACTGATTAAGGATGATCAGCCATGATCATATTGAATGGTGGTGCAGGCTCGAAGGGCAGATTGGCCGACTCCTGCACCTATTGTCTATTGTCTATTGTCTATAACCTGTACCACTGCACCTTAGTCTAAACCAAAATGAATCATTTGTGTCATTCCATAACTCTGTTTCTATTTTACAGACCTTTTGTTCCGGCTGCGATCTGCAGTTCAATATATACAAGGAGCCGTGAGAAAGATGACTGAAGTTTGATCAAACTAATGGAATTTGTTTACATTCAGCCTGGTCCTGAAAGCTGTTTCTGACATTTTGTCTTTTAACTTACTGAATTATAACTCGAGAATTGATCCTTTTTTTTCTATTCATGCAATGTTAAATGTTGCCACAGTACCACATTCCCCCCTGTTGTCATATTCTTTGAATGCACAGACCAGGCTATCAGACTGTCAGCTGCAGAGATAGTTTATGGTCGGCTAATGATGACTCCATCGGATGCTCATACTAAACCCCTAGATCTCCATGTTATGGGTAAGCAAATGCATTTCTGCTTAAAGGGCAGCACGGTGGCTCAGTGGTTAGCACTGCTGCCTCACAGCACCCCGGTTCGATTCCAGCCTCGGGCAACTGTCTCCGCAGAGTTTACACATTCTCCCCGTGTCTGCGTGGGTTACCTCCGGGTGGTCCGGTTTCCTCCCACAGCCCAAAGATGTGCAGGTTAGGTAGATTGGCCATGCTAAATTGCACAAAGTGTTAAGTGCATTCGTTAGAGGGAAATGGGTCTGGGTGGGTTACTCTTCGGTGGCTCGGTGTGGACTTGTTGGGCCAAAGGGCTGTTTCCACACTGTAGGGAATTTAATCTAATCTAAAATAAACTGCAGAATTCCTTGAAACAGTTAACTCTTTCTCTGAAGTTTCTTCACTCACAGGTCCCACAATCACATTGCCCAGCTGAGGGAAACACGATTGCCTCCCAATACCCACGAGGAAACCCAGGGGATTACGTATTGGGTTCATCTATCTGATTGTAAGAAGGTTACTCCTCAACCGAGCAAATTTGAAAAAGTGCCAAGGGCAAAACTTTGAGCCAATTTAATCCCGTGTCTTCAACTAATTGAGATAATATTTCTTTGAAGGTACTGTTGGCCCATTCCACACTCCCTGCGGGTGATACACGCAGTGCACTTACTGTTTAATTGAAAGCAATTCACACAATTCAGTATTGATTCGGGTAACAAAATGTGGTCCATTGTCAGAGCTTATCATCTTAAGCAACCCAAAGTGGGGACATTCTTCAGTTAGCAATATTTTCACTACTGTACGTGCAGTACAATTAGTGGTGGGGAAGGCTTCAATCCATTTGGTAAATATATCAATCATCACTCAACAGTATTTATAACATTGTACCTTAGGTGGCTCAATAAAATCAAGCTGTATAGAAGCAAAAGGACCATCTGGCAGGGGTTAGTCACGGAAGGGCATTTAATACCTTTGTGCTTGTTATGTTTCTTAAAAATAAGACATCTATCCAGCAGCATTTGAGCAGCTTTATTCAAATCTGGGTGCCACTCGGTGTTTAAAGGCAGCTGTCCCATTCCTTCTTTGCCAAGATGGGAACAAGTATGCAAGTAATCAACAAGCACTGGGAACAAAGAATCAGGAATACAAACGTGACCTACCGGTGTTAGCCAGAGGTGTCGTGTCGAGGAGTGCAAACACCCCATCGACTTCCAAAATCTACACTCAGATTCAGAGGTGTCCCTCTGGAAAGTGTGAATTGCAATTAGATCTGGCATGCCCTTTGTCCCCAAAGTAGCACCTCGATTTAGAGCCTGATTCCTGTTAGTTGGAACAACTAAAATGCCAGATGCAGCCACCTCCTTAGCAACCATTCAGCACGGTCATTTCCTCGTTGTATTGCAGTGTCCCTCCTTGTGTGTCTGGTGCATTTAATAACAGCCAATTGACAAGGAAGCAGCATAGCATGAGGAGATTTTTAACCCATAGAGCATTCGGAATGGGATGCTCCGTCAAAGTAAGGAAGCCTTGCTGCTGCCAGAGGAAGCCCAGATCATGGGCAACACCAAATGCCGATCTGGAATCAGTGTAAATGTTCACAATTTTATCAGTGGCTGGAATACAACCTCTGGTAAGGGCAAAAAGCTCGGCTTTCTGTGCAGAGACAGGGGTCTGAAGGGCAGCAGACTCCTGAACAGCAGTGTCTGTTGCGATAGCAAATCCTGATTTTCGGACACCATCCGGGGAAACAGAGGAAGTATCATCAATTTCAAATAGGATGTCTGCCAAATCCGGGCAAGGAGCAGGAAGGAAATGATTCCTAAACAAACAGCAATGTGGGGGGTCAGGAAGATCATCAACGGGATGCCCAAGGATTATAGCAGGATTCAAAGTGCAGCAGTCACGAAACGAGAAGTAAGGGTTCTGTAATAGTGAGACCTCATACGGCTCAGACGAGCTTGGGTGAGATGTTGGGTCTGCTGAGAACTGAGAAGGTGAACAACAGAATGCAAGGTGTACACTTGCACGGCTGGTGAAGGATCAGATTAGAAGCTGCCTGTACGAACAGATGGACAGCAGTTAGGATTTGAGTGTATGGAGGGAGGCCACAGGCAACAGGATCCAATTTAGTGAAATAATAGGCCACTGGGTGACAACGGTCACCATGCTGCTGAGTTAGGATATGCCCATTTGTGAGATCGTTTGCTTTAACAGTATTCTGAGCACGAGACTATAGATCAGGCGATTTAGGAATTGGTGGGCAAAGGTGAGGACTGCAGATGCTGGAAACCAGAGTCGAGATTAGAGTGGCGCTGGAAAAGCACAGCAGGTCAGGCAGCATCCGATGAGCAGGAAAATTGGTGTTTTGGGCAAAAGCCCTTCATCAGGATTGGAGGCAGGGAGCCTCCAAGGTGGAGAGATAAATCAGGGGGGAGCGGCGGTGGAGGAGGCCCAGGACCTGCATGTCCTTGGAAGAATGGAAGGGGGAGTTCAAATATTGGTACAAGGGGCGGTGGGCGCTCCCTCACCACCCGATGCCTGGAGGAAGAACGCCTCATCTTCCGTCTCGGAAAACTTCAACCCCAGGGCAGCAATGTAGACTTCACCAGTTTCCTCATTTCTCCTACTCCCACCTTTTTAACCAGGATGTCGCCTGGTAGGGTAGGAAAATCGTATGAGGAAAGGCTGAGGCAATTGGGGCTGTTTTCATTGGAGAAAAGAAGGTTTAGGAGTGACTTGATAGAGGTGTACAGATGATTAGAGGTTTAGATAGGGTTGACCATGAGAACCTTTTTCCACATATGGAGTCAGCTATTATGAGGGGGTGTAGCTTTAAATTAAGGGTTGGTAGGTATAGGACAGATGTTAGGGGTAGATTCTTTACTCAGTGAGTCATGAGTTTATGGAATGCCCTGCCAGTAGCAGTGGTGGCCTCTCCCTCTTTATCGGCATTTAAATGGGCATTGGATTGGTATATGGAGGGTAGAGAGCTAGTGTAGGTTAGGTGGGCTTGGATCAGCGCAACATCGAGGGCCAAAGGGCCTGTACTGCGCTGTATTTTTCTATGTTCTATGTTACCCCAGTTTCTAACTTCCAGCTCAGCACCATCCTCATTAACTTTCCTACCTGCCAATCTTCCTTTCCACCTATCCACTCCACCCTCCCCTCTGACCTATCAGCTTCATCCCCACCTCCATTCACATATTGTACTCTTTGTTACCTTCTCCCCAGCACCCACCCACACTCTCCCCCCACACCTCCGCCCCCACCCCCCCCAACACCCCCATTTATCACTCTACCCTGGAGGGTCCCTACCTCCATTCCTGATGAAGGGTTTTTGTCCGAAACATCGATTTTCCTGCTCCTCGGATGCTGCCTGATCTGCTGTGCTTTTCCAGCACTATTCTAATCTGGACTCTATTTAGGAATTGGTGTTGAGTGATTGGAAGTGCTAATTGAAAACCTGGCTAAAAAGGAGCTTTTGTATGTAGTGGTAGTGCATTGGATTTTTTATGATGTCTGAATTCAAAGTTTTTTTTTAAATGCAGTTAAATACCTGAGTCAGGTAAGTCATGATGATACACAGGTGCAAGTTAGATTCAGTGAATTGGGAAAGTATACGAGGCAACATCTGTTATTTATAGAAACAGTGTAAGGTATACAATACAAATATATCTCTCCAAGGTGTCAGACATTGTGGTATGGATATTAAAAAAATAGGACCCAGCAAAGGAGGACCAAGGAACTGATGAGAAAGCCAAATAGACAACACAAATGCAAGCTAACAAGAAACATAAAGCCTGACGAATAGATTCCATCAATATTTGAAAGGGAAAATGAAAGCAAGGTCCAATGTGGAAGAGTGAATTTGGGGACAGGATACATGATTGGAGAGAAAAGAGAAATTACAGCAAAACTAAAGACTTACTTTGTATCTGTCTTCACGGAGGAAGATCCCGAAAATTTCCCAGAAACACCATATGACCATGGGACTTGTGGAAATAAAGTTTCAAATCATTCATGTCAGTGATGAGGTAGTTGTAATGCACACCAGCAATTCGGAAGAAGCAGCATAGACATATTGATTGCATCAGTGATCACTGTGTTATTTTCCTTTACATTGTACAAAGACAGGAAGCTATTCTGGATAACGGGAATGTTCTGAATATAATACAATGATGTAAGAAGGGAAGAAGAGGGAGAGAGGAGAACTCTAGCGCAGTTAACTTCTCATCCACAGGAGGGAATCTGCTGGAATTTATCATTAACAATTTGATATTGGGTACTGAGAAATTATTAGCAAAATTGGAGAAAATGAGAATTTATATATTTATGAAAGGCAAACTGTAATTGAGGAACTTTTTCAAAAAATTGTTTGAAAATGTTTTTGTAGACACAGCCAGGGGAGAAGCAATGAATGTGGTATAGCTAGATATTCAGGAGGATATTTAAAGACCTCATACAGCGAGTGTCAAATAAAATTACACTGAAGGGTACTGGGGGAACATGTGCAAATGGAATGTTAAAAGTTAGGTTTACCTTCAATTAAAGTTAATCGGAATATAGAAGTAAAGACATCCTGCACCAGTGTTGGTGAGACTGTGTCGGGATTATCGTGCACAGTATTGGTGTCCCAATTTAAGAAAGAATATGCTGACTACAGAAGAAGTGCAATGGACATTCTCCGGATTAATCCCTCAGATGGCAGGCTTGTCTGATGAAGAAATACAGTTTGTGTACTTCAGAGTTTCAAAGAATCAGAGGTGACTGAAGTGAAGCTGAGAAAATTTATGCTGAGGCGACTGACTAAAGAAGGGGCATATTGAGAGCAGGCAAGTTTAGGGAGACTGGTGAGAGCAGGCAAGGTTAGGGTGAATCCCAAGATATTCTACAAGTACATCAAGCTGAACAGAGTCACCAGGGAGTAATTAGGGCCTATTAGAAATCAAGGTGGCATTCTGTATGTTAATGTGGCAAGCAGTGATAGATTGTTCCATGATTATTTCGCATCAAGTTTCCTTGGGATAAGGAGGATATAAGTACAGAATTTGAGGAGTTGGACTGTGAAGCCTTTGAGCAGATTGATTTAAGGTGCAAGGGTTTGATGGTTTTGGCTGGTGTGAAATTGGACAAATCCCCAGGTCTGGGTGAGTTGTTTCTCAGTCTGCAATTAGAGACACGGAGGAACGGTCCTGACTCAAATGTTTAATTAGAATCTGGTCACAGGGGGACGTGCCAGAGCACTGGTGAACAAGGAATGTAGTTCCACTTTACAGGAAGGGTAATGGAGATAGCACTGGGAACTCTCGATCAGTGAGGGTCAGATCAGAGTTAGAAAAACTATTGGAGAAAATAAGGAAGGAGAAAATTAATCTCCATTTCGAGAGGCAAAGTTTGATCAGGGATAGTCAGCATTACCCTATCAGAGGGAAGCCTAGTGTAAGGAATTTAGAAATGGTTTTCGAGGTGTTGGGATGTATATCTTTACGCCGAGGGAGGGTAGACCTGTAGTTGCTGCTTGGGAAATCGGGGGGCGCTGAGGAACTGCTGTTTGGACTGTTTACCGAAACTGCCTGTGCAGCTGGACTACCAAGGTCAGACCAATACAATGGCAGCCTTTACTCGGAGACCTTGTTTACGAGACAGACCATCTCGTGGATACCTGCCAAGGCCGAGGCCTGTTCACAGGAAGCCTTTGTCTGTGAGAGATCACGTGTGTGAGTGATTACGTAGCGTTAGCTTAGCAAACAATATATCAAGCAGGGGTTTTTGGAAAGATTTCAGAACGCGCCTTCTCCAGTGAGCAGTAAATATCTCACTGTATGATGGACGTCTCTCTCTCTCAGTAAAAGCTTATATTTTGCATCAGATCCAGTGTCTCTCTCCTTCAAACGAACACCGGGGACGGTAGCTCCGTCCTAACAGTTTTGGTGACCCCGACCGTGTGAAGGGAGTGGAGACACGCCTGTTGGCAGGGATTGAGAGGTCGCCGAACGGCCGGCCACTTCTAATCAGGCTCGGAGGCGCCTTTTTCAAAAAAGATCTCCAGTAGGGATTTGAATACGCTAAATTCTTATTTGCTCGGCGTCTCACAACTCTTTGCCAACCGAAATTGTGGGCTTGGCAGCCCGAGAGAGAGTCGGACCGTTTATTTATGAAGAAAAGTCCCCTAGGTGAAGGGTCATCCCGGCCGCGCGGTTTCTGAAAGTCCTAGGGGTGGTGAGTATTATTGTTTTAAAAGAAAAAGTCCTCTAGGTGGGCACTGAAAGTCCTAGAGGTGGGTAGTGTTTTAAAGAGAGAAAGTATTTTTATGGGTAAAGCTTAGGCTTACCCCGCGCAGGACGAATCCGGGTTAAGCTTAAGGCTTCCCCCCGCGCAGAACGAAAACGGGTTAAGCTTAAGGCTTCCCCCCGCGCAGAACGAAAACGGGTTAAGCGTAAGGCTTCCCACCGCGCAGAACGAAAACGGGTTAAGCGTAAGGCTTCCCACCTTGCACTAAGGACCGGTGAGTAAAAAAAAAGAAATACCTCCCTTGACCGGAGGACGAGCGCTGATCGGGACTGGTTTTGTTGGGAGTCGAGGTGGTGCATTCGTGCGCCCGACACCCAGGAGTTCCGTGGTGGAGCGTGAGACAAAAGACCGCGGACCGGGGACAGTGACAGACACAGATTTATTGACAGATCGACTGTGTGGTGTGTATGTATGTACAAGTATTGTGGTGTTAGCAAAAGTGTGTGGGAGAAGAACAGTTTGTGTGTGAAAGTCTGTGAGAGAAGTTTGCATTGTTGCCCTCGAGAGAGAGAGAGAGTGTGAATGCTGCTGATCGCCAGCTGACAGTGCCTGTGAAAGAGAGAGGGAGAGAGAGAGTCTCTTGGTGTGTAAAATGTGTGAGTTTAAGTATTTTTAAATTTGTAAAAATCTGAGAGAGTAAGAGAGTTTCTGTGTTTGTGAAGATCTAAGTGTGTATAAGAATCTGTGTGTGTGTAAAACTGATTGCGAGAGAAAGGTAGTCTCTGTGTGTATGTGAGAATTTGTGTGTGTGTAAGAATCTTTTTGTATAAAAATCTCTAAGAGAAAAAAAGAATCTCTTTGTGTGAAAATTTGTATGGGTCTGTGAAATTAAGAAACTGTGTGTCATATCTCAAAAAGAGAGAGAATTTTACTGCTGCAAGCTTTATCAGTGTGTCTGTCTGAACAGAATGCTTCTCAGCTAACAAGCAGTTTAACACTTTGTGCTCTGGCTTGAATTCATCTGTTTGTTAATGGTTTTCTGTTTGAAACTTGTTGTTTGTCATTTGATTCAGTGTTTTTTTATTGCAATTTTATGAATACTTAACGTGATTTTCTTTCAGGATAGAATTTTAATAGATATTGAGAAAGGAGAAAAGATTAGTTGGTAACTGATAAGGTTAAACCCCATTTTTTGAGAGAAATTTTATGTTTAAATGAAAGTAGTATAAGGTGGACAGCAGAAAAATTTATTTTTGACAACAGCTTACAGTGAGAAAAAGGAGAAAGTGTCAAAGAAAGATAGAAAACAGAAACAAAGGGGGGGGGGGGGCAGGCTTAGAGTCAGATAAGAGAAAATAAGATGGAGGAATTAAATTTTGGACCACCAAAATTGCGCTACCTCAGGACAGAATGTCCTGGAGTTCCCTGGTGGAGACTCAGTCTAGGTGGGAATACGACCCTAGCGGGTCGACTGCTATTGGACTGTGTAGCTTTACAGAAAGAAACTTTAGACCTAGTCTTAGGACAGGCTTTACATCAAAAAGAACTTATTATAAAAAGATGAAGGAGACTTTTCAGAATGTTACATTAATGACAAATATACTAGAGGGTCTCCGAGAGTCTCCTAATACTTTAGTACGCCAAGTGATTGACTTGGGCAAACCCCCTACCAAGGGGATAAGTAAGGACACGAATGAGTCACTGGGGTGGAAGACCAAATTTGTGGTAACTTTTACACCACAATTGGATTTGAACTGTTTGGTAGCGTCTGTGTACATCCCTCCAGAGTTAAAAAATAATGAGTCCAACCCTGCACCTGTAACGACAAACCCGATAACACAGACAGGGAAGGTTTTAGAAGACATTAAGAAACTTATTGAATAAAATATATTACATTTAAAGAAGCTCAAAAAGAAATACAGAATCTGGATAAGAATCTTAAGCTGTGGAGGAGCAGAAACGGGTTCCCCGCTGATGACCGACTGTTTTTTACAGCTGCTGATTTTGACGAATTTCAATCAAACATTCAAGATAATTTGACAGAGAGAAAAGAGGAAGCAAAGGAGAATGTTTTTAGTAAAATCAAATCGTCAACGAAAATAGATGATGAGGACGTCTATCTACGGGAATTATTGGCACGATTCCAGAGCCACTTACTAACGCTGCCCACTATTGAGACTGCAGAGTTAGCTGGGGATAGACAGGGCAGATTTGATTATGTTCTATTATAAAAAAAGTTTTCCATCCGACTATTCCAATGTTCTTATAAATATAGAAGAGACAGTAGGTAATCGTGCTCAAAATTTATCACACCAGGTAACACGTCGGAAAACAAAATTAATATTTCAAAAGAATATCTTGTTTAGAGTGCATCTTATTGGATAGGGTCCAAAAAGCTTGGGATGTCTGTATTGTGGGAATCAGGACAGTAAAGCAACTAAATTAATATGGAGTTTAGTAATCAGTTATGAAATACAAACTGATTTTAATAATTAATGTTCTAAATTAATAATTGTTGACTCAATTTCGAAATATAGTATTAAAGCTGCAGATAAGGATTATAAGCGAAGCAATTTCTAGTCCAGATATTAGAGTATTTGTATTATGGGATTCAGCTATAGCTCAGACACTCTATTTTGCGTGAGTAAAGTTTTTAAAACATTACGAAAAAAGCTTTGAACTTTGGTATAATTACTGAACCTATAAAGTTCCCTTTTATGTACTCCCTGTGTCAGTTCATAGCAAGTACAAATTCCAAATAAATTGTAAATATGTTTTAATGTATATATTTTTATGGTTAGGCAGTCATTGACTTTCAATTTTTTTCTTTTCTCTCTGGTTTCCATTGCCACCGGCGTGAAATTGCTTGTGGTTTATAATGATTTTTTTCAAGGGGTTTCTGTTTGCACAGCTGGCGGTTTGATTGCTTTTCTCAAGTGGGTGTGAATTTGTGATTTTTTTTCAATGGACTTCGACAGCCAGGTCTGTGTGTGTTTTTTTCTCTCTAAACTCCCATTGAGTTTAGTTCACAGTTGTATAAGCAACATTGAGATATTTTAAAAATTAAAACAATATAGAGCCAAAATATGTAGTGCCCTGGACCCAGTATTATGTTGACAGTGGCTTCATGGTCAAGTTGCAGACAGAGTTAATTTTTCTTTTAACCAAAATAACGAACTGAAGTTTCAGAACAAACAGAGACAGATAAAGAAAAATGGAAGGTGAAAAAAAAAGACAAAGGGAAGAGAAACCAAGAGAGAAGGATAGATAGAAGGAATGCGAGAAATAAGGGTTGGGGTTAGGGGATTCACAAAGGACTGTGCAAACAGAGAGAGAGCGCGTGTATAGCTAGTAAAACATTTAACCCTTTGTGATTTGGTTTGAATGCACATTGGTTTGTTGGTGATTGAAGGAGTAAGTTTTGTTTCTAGAGCTTGAATTCCAGGACTGCTGTTTAAAGTGATTTCGTTTTATGTGAGCTTAACATGATTTTTTAAGGCTAATAACTTCTGTTCTTTTATGAGTCATGACTCCCTAACTACTTTTCTTACTAACCTCTCTTATTTTTACATAAAAGCAATATATGAAGGACAGTCAAAGTTTCGTTCATCAGTGGGTAATTGTTATAAACGAATGTTTCCATGGTTATTATCTGTGACCTTGGATTCGACCATTGTGCATGCGTTAGAAGTTTTTTAACTTGAATTGACAAATTGTTGTAAAACAGCTCTGATTATTTTTACGACCTAAAGTATTTTAATTGAGTAATGATTGACCAGCAGTACTTAAGAAAACTACTTTTGGATCTCTATTCTCTCGATCTTTTGTTTGTGTTAACAAGACGTTTGCACCATCCGGAGTTGTTCGCAGTTTATCAAAATAATCAAACAGCATTTTTTTCTCTCTCAATTTAATATTTATTTTTGTGGGTAAAGTTTGGTGGGTCTCTATGTCTGTCTTTTCTAGGACCTGCAGGCAAGCATTTTTTACATGATCCATCGTGCTTCTGCTTTAGCCTCAGTAATCAATGATTTTGAGATGTCAATATTCTGCCATCGGTTTTGCTTAGATTCTGAGCTGAGCTTATTGCGTGGGATGGGTTTTGAAACTCTGTCTATTCAAGCTTCGCACTCTACAGTGAATGACATCATTATGGTATCAATCTTGCTAAATGGTTTATTTGCACAAGGTTGATTCGAAATTTAGTTCTAGAGGGAAATGGGATTTTCTGAAGAGGAATAAATTTTAAGTCTTAAGGATGCTTGGATGATAGAGTAATATTATATTTTTGTATTATAAAGTCTGGATTTAAATTTCTGGTTGTTTTATAGTACTTTTCACAGCTATTCACTAACAGGAGGGATTCAGTCCTGGTCACGCAGATTTTGTGCCAATGCCTAATACAACTGTGGTCAAACACCTAATTTTAATTCCACAATTCCAAACCTGGTTATGACGGTTCTGGGAAAGATGAGATAAGAAATCAGTTGGATTTTTTCCATATTGGTAATATAACACTGTGTACTAAAATGTTGCATTTATATTCCTACAGACTTCAAGTCAAGCACTTTCTCTTCATTTTTTCATTTATGCAGATCTGATGGTGGTTAAAACCTTTTTAATACTTTGAACAGGTCTTCGTTATTGAGCATCTGGACACATACCTAGTAGGCTGTACAAAGACAGCTATGATTAACTTTAGCCTTTTCATTCACTAAATTTTAGTTGTGGTTAAGAGTAAGGGACTTATTCCCCTTGCTCACTATTAAGTACTGGATATGAATTTAGTGCAAGATTTCAAAAAAACTGGAAGATGACCCTACCCCTGTTGAAGGAGGAGCTTATGGGTCTGTAATTAATTTGTGAATGGATAATGGGTATGGGTTACAGTACAAATACCAGACGCTAATCTCTTCTGAGATTCAACAACAGATCACAGGTGAATCTTACCTAGTTTAGTAAATTAGGACTATCTTTCAGAAAGGAAGTGTATTTGCAGTTTTTTTTGAGAAGACATGTAGCTCAGGTTCTAAGTTTACTCACTGAGCTGAAAGGTTTGTTCTTGAACATTTTGTCATCACGCATTGTTAGGAGGGGCACAGAAAGTGTTTGTAAAGAGAGAAAGGGCGAGTGACAGGAGCAGAACGCGTAAATGATGGTAGCTGCGGTTGATGAGTTAATTAGGGGAAGAATGCAGCCAGAAGTGAGCAACCGGAGCAGCGAGTGATAGCATGTAGGGCAGGGAAGAAAGGGAGTAGGGAGAGACATGGAGGAGCTTTTGATAGAGAGTTTGAGCGACAGGGGCAGAGACAAAGGTCTCCACAGGCAGGATGCCATTATTGTGGAAGGATAGGGCATTTTGGGCGGGAGTGTCCTGATCTAAAAAGGGAAGAAAGAGCCATTCCGCTTATGATTTTTGATAACGACATGGAGGGGAACGACAACTGGCATCATTTCTGAGCAGTCAGGGGTAAAAAAAAACCCAGTGATAGATTGGCTGAATAGCACATTCGGTAGATGGGGAACTGTGCTGGGACAGCTGGCCCTTGGTTTATGCATTTCTGTTGCTATCTTTATTACCTGTGGTTGTTGTTGTATACCATGTATCAGGACGCTTGTGACACGTACGATCGACCATGCCCTGACGGGAAAGGATAACCCCCCACCCACATACCAGGCAGCGGGGCTGGAGGAGCCTGTGATGGGGGCACCCCATGGAAAGATTACGGGATCGGGATCAGAGGGAATGGAGGAGATATGCCTGCGAGAGAAGCGCGGGACAACTTATGATTTTACTTTATAACTGTATCTCTCATTTCTAATCCTTCCCATATTAGGGCCTCAGAATGTGAGGGCTGAGGTGCAGAGACCCCCTAGTTGTGTATTTTTTTTCTCTCTCTTTCCCGTTCAAATTGACAACAGGTAAATTTGTGCGTTTATGCTGCAGTTAGAGATTGTGAAGTGCTATATGCCTCGAGACTCAAGAGACTATTGTTCACTCAAGAGATTCCTAGCCATCATCTGGTATTCCTAAATGGCTTCGATTGGTCTCGACGGCCACTGTTCACAATGATAAGCCAGTTACCACTGCCCGTGTCCGTACTTGACAGCTGTAAAATGGATGTGGGTTTTTATTGGTCAAGTGAAGGTGACTGGTTAGCCAATGACGGGTAAGATTCCTCGAGTGAGGGACAACCTAAGACAGGCACAGTCGTGCATTGACCTTCAGAATAATGGCCTGTGGTCATCTGGTTTTAACAGATGCCTGGCTTTTGTATCCGTGTCGGGAATCTGGTCAAGTTTCTGGCTTGCAAAGCATCTTGATATAAGGAGAATCGTGGACCCAGCAGTTTGACATTGTATTCACTGTATTTTTGACGAAGGAAAATGCCAGTTTTGTGTCATCTTCCAGAACCGACTTAACAACAACCCTTAGGAAGGAAGGAGAGCTCATTGAATCCTATTGCAAAAAAGATTTGACACTATGTCAGTAGTTTGAAATTTTATTTTAAGGTGTCATGGTATAATACGACCGATTTTACTGGGAGGTTGTACAATTGGGTGTTCTTTGAACAGCAGAGCTTCATTCTGCAGGCGTCCTAACTCATCCACTTTGTGTTTTCCTCTGGTTCTCTTCGCTTTTGTTATCATACTCAGTAATCGTTTTGTTGGTTTTGAGGTGGCTTTTTGTATATGTTTACAACTTTTAAGTGCTTACGTCTGTTATGTATTATTTCACTGCTTCTTGTGCCTTAACGATTGTATGTGAACTGGAGAGGCGCATAGAGTAGGGATTTTGCGGCGCGGAATGCTTTGTGTAGTTGTATGCTGCTTAGGGATTCCTATCCCCTATAACTATGTCTCCCTAGAGTCAGACAAGCCGGGTTTAGCTAAATGGTCGGTCTTGCAAAGGAGCGACAGAGGGGCGCCCACCGACCGTCCGGGTCCTGACTGCTGCGCGCGAACTGCTGTATTTTGTGTGGCCTCTTTCGAGGCCAAGGGAGGGAGTGTTGGGATGTATATCTTTACGCCGAGGGAGGGTAGACCTGTAGTTGCTGCTTGGGAAATCGGGGGGCACTGCGGAACTGCTGTTTGGACTGTTTACTGAAACTGCCTGTGCAGCTGGACTACCAAGGTCAGACCAATACAATGGCAGCCTTTACTCGGAGACCTTGTTTACAAGACAGACCATCTCGTGGATACCTGCTAAGGCCGAAGCCTGTTCACAGGAAGCCTTTGTCTGTGAGAGATCACGTGTGTGAGTGATTACGTGGCGTTAGCTTAGCAAACAATATATCAAGCAGGGGTTTTTGGAAAGATTTCAGAACGCGCCTTCTCCAGTGAGCAGTAAATATCTCACTGTATGACGGACGTCGCTCTCTCTCAGTAAAAGCTTATATTTTGAATCAGATCCAGTGTCTCTCTCCTTCAAACGAACACCGGGGACGGTAGCTCCGTCCTAACAGAGGGCAGTTGTTATACGATTTTTCAGCAAGGTCTTTGACAAATCCACACTTGATGAATTGATAAACAAAGTAAAATATCACAGTATCCAGGGTAACTTGACGATTTCCTTCAATATTGTCTTAGTGGCAGGACACAGAGGGTGGTGGTAAAAGGCTGTTAGTGTGACTGGAGACCAGTGTCCCCGATGTACCATTGGGATTAGTGCTGTGTCCCTTATTATTTGTGGTATTCATAAATGATGAATGTGTGAATGTCGAATGTATGAAGGGGCCCACATTCGCCACCCAGGGTCAGCTCAGACCCAGATTCACTGCGAATACAGCACCAATATGCCACCCATGAGGGATAGCACATAAACAGATTTACTGTGAATTCAGCCCCCATTCCCCACCCAGGGTCAGCTCAGACCCAGATTCACTGTGAATTCAGTGAATACCCATACCCCAACCAACGTCAGCTCAGGCACAGAGTCACTGTGAATCCAGCCCCTCTATCCCAAGCACGGTCAGCTCAGAAACATATTTTTTGTGAATACATCGCACGTACCCAACCGATGGTTAGCTCAGACCCAGATTCATTGTGAATACAGACTCCAAACCCTACCCAAGGTCAGCTCAGACCCAGATTCACTGTGAATACAGACCCCATACCCTAACCAGGGTCAGCTCATACACAAAGTCACTGTGAATACAGCCCCTCTATCCTACCCACTGTCAGCTCAGAAACCGATTTACTGTGAATACATCACACATGCCCAACCGATGGTTAGCTCAGACAGATTCACTGTGAAACCAACCCCCATTCCCCACCCAGCTTCGGCCTGACCCAGATTCACAGTAAATACAGCCTCTGTACCCCACCCAAATTCAGCTCAGTCCCAGGTTCACTTTGAATACAACACCCAGGGTCAACTCAGACCCAGGATCACTATGAATACAGCTCCAATACCCCACCCAGCGTCAGCTCAGACCCACATTAACTGCGAATAAAGCCTCTCTACCCCACCCAGTGTTAGATCAGACCCAGGATCACTATGAATATAGCCCCCATTCCACACACAGGGTCAGCTCAGACCCAGATTCATTGAAAATACAGCCTCCATACTCCACTCAGCTTCAGCTCAGTCCCAGATTCACTGTGAATATAGCACCCTTACCCGGCCCAGGGTCAGCTCAGAGTGAGACTCACTGTGAATACAGCTCCGTTATCTACGTAGGGTCAGCTCAGTCCCAGATTCACTGTGAATATTGCACCATTACCCGGCCCAGGATCAGCTCAGAGCAAGACTCACTGTGAATACAGCCCCCATAGCTCACTCAGGGTCAGGCCTGACCCAGATTCACTGTGAATACAGCCCCCTGACCCCAACCAGGGTCAGCCCCAACACAGACTCACTGTGAATAGTTTGACTTCTGCCCATTTTACACTCACCATCAGGGACAGCTCAGAAACAGATTTACTCTGAATACTTCACACATACCCCACCGAAGGTTAGCTCAGAATCAGATTCACTGTGAATACATCCCCCTTACACCAACCAGGGACAGCTTGGACACATGGTCACTGTTAATACATTCCCAATACCCCAACCAAGGTCAGCTCAGACATAGACTTACTGTTCATACAGCCCCGATATCGTACACAGGGTCAGCACACAGATTTACTGTGATTCCATCCTCCATACCTGACCGACGGTTAGCTCAGACCCAGGTTCACTGTGAATACAGCCCCCATACCAAACCCAGGGTCACCTCAATCCCAGATTCATTGTGAATACAGCCCTAATACCCCACCCAGTGTCAGCTGAGTTCCATATTCACTGTGAATACATCCCCCATAGCACACCCAGTCAGATCAGACCCAGATTCATGTGATTACAGCCCCCATGCCCTCCTCAGTGTCTGCTCAGAGCCCAATTCCTTGTGAACACAGCCCCCATAGCACACTCAGTGTCAGCTCAGACCCACATTCACTGTTAATACAGATGTCATACCGCACCTAGGGTTAGCTCAGACACAGACTCAGAGTGAAGACAGCTCATGTTTCCTACCCAGGAACAATTCAGAAACAGATATACGGCGAATATATACCTCATGACCCACCAAGGGGTAGCTCAGACCCAGATTCATTGTGATTACAGCCCCCATACCCCAGCCAGGGTCAGCTCAGACCCAGATTCACTGTGAATACAGACTCCTTATCCTCACCCAGTGTCAGGTCAGGCCAAAATTCATTGTGAATACAGCCTCCATCCTCCACTCAGGGTCATCTCAGACCCAGATTCACTGTGAAAACAGCCCCCAAACCCCAACCAGGGTCAGCTCTGACACAGAGTCACTGTGAATACAGTCCCTCTATCCCACCCAGAGTCAGCTCAGAAACAGATTTACCATGAATACATCTCACATGTCCCCTGATGGTTAGCTCAGATATAGACTCACTGTGAAACCAACCCTGATATTCACTCAGGGTCAGCTCAGACCCAGATTCCCAGGTAATACAGCTCCCATTTCCTACCAAAGGTCAACTCAGTACCAGATTCGCTGTGAATACAGCCCCCATTCCACACCCAGGCTAGCTCAGACCCAGGTTCACAGTAAATACAGCTTCTATATCCCTCCCAAGGTCAGATCAGATGCAGATTCACTGTGAATATAACTCACATTCATTGTGAATACATCACCCATATCACACCCAGGGTTAGCTCAGACCCAGATTCATGTAAATGCAGCTTCTGTACCCCTCCCAATGTAAGATCAGACGCAGATTCACTGTGAATATAGCTCACATTCCCCACCCTGGGTCAGCTCAGACCCAGATTCACTGTGAATACAAGCCTTCATACCCCACCCAGTGTCAGTCTGACCCAGACTCACTGTGAATACATCCCCCATTCCCCACCAGGGTCAGTCTGACCCAGATTCACTGTGAACACATCCCCCATTCCCCACCAGGGTCAGTCTGACCCAGATTCACTGTGAACACATCCCCCATTCCCCACCAGGGCCAGTCTGACCCAGATTCACTGTGAATACATCCCCCATTCCCCACCAGGGTCAGTCTGACCCAGATTCACTGTGAACACATCCCCCATTCCCCACCAGGGTCAGTCTGACCCAGATTCACTGTGAACACATCCCCCATACCCAACCGAGGTCGAGCTCAGACTCAGATTCACTGCAAATACAGCCCATATTTCCCACCCAGGGTCAGCTCAGGAACTGACTTACTGTGAATACATCCCCGTGGGCGGCACGGTGGCACAGTGGTTAGCACTGCTGCCTCACAGCGCCTGAGACCCGGGTTCAATTCCCGACTCAGGCGACTGACTGTGTGGAGTTTGCACGTTCTCCCCGTGTCTGTGTGGGTTTCCTCCGGGTGCTCCGGTTTCCTCCCACAGTCCAAAGATGTGCGGGTCAGGTGAATTGGCTATGCTAAGTTGCCCATAGTGTTAGGTAGGGGTATGGGTGGGTTGCGCATCGGTGGGTCGGTGTGGACTTGTTGGGCCGAAGGGCCTGTTTCCACACTGTAAGTAATCTAATCTGAAAAAAAACCCACCGATGGTAAGCTCAGACGAAGATTCAATGTGAATATAGCCCCCAGGCCCCACAAAGAGTCAGATTAGCTCCACATTCACTGGGAATACAGCCCCCATACCCAGGGTCAGGTCAGACCCAGGTTCCCTGTTGAAAAATGTGATGCTGAAAAAACACAGCAGGCCAGGCAGCATCCAAGGAGCAGGAGAATCGATGTTTCGGGCATATGCCCGAAACATCGATTCTCCTGCTCCTCGGATGCTGCCTGGCCTGCTGTGTTTTTCCAGCCTCACATTTTTCAACTCTGGTCTCCATGATCTGCAGTCCTCACTTTCTCCAGATTCACTGTGAATACATCAGCCATGGCACACCCATGGTCAGCTCAGATACAGTTCAGTGAGAACAAATCCCCCATAACACACCCAGGGTTCGCTCAGACCCAGATTCATGTGAATGCAGCCCCCATACCTCAACCAGAGTCAGCTAAGACACAGACTTACTGTGAATATATCACACATATCCCACCGATGGTTAGCTGAGACACAGGGTCACTTTGAAACCAACCCCCACACCTATTCAGGGTCAGTTCAGACACAGATTCACTGTGAATACAGCCGCATACCCCTCCCAGGATCAGTTCTGTCCCAGATTCACTGTGAATACATCCATATTTCCCCGACCAGGGTCAGCTCAACCAGAGATTCACTGTGAATACATCACCCATACCCAACAGACGGTTAGCTCAGACCCAGATTCACTGTGAATACAGCCCCCATACCACACCCAGGGTCAGCTCTATCCCAGATTCACTGTGAATACAGCCCTCATACCCCACCCAGTGTCAGCTCAGACACAGATTCACTGTGAATACATCCCCGTTACCCCAACCAGGACAGGTCAGACCGAGTTCAGTGTGAACAAATTCCCCATACCACACCTAGGTTTAGCTCAGACCCAGATTAATGTGATTGCAGCACCAATGCTCTACACAGCGTCTGCTCAGAGCCCGATTCACTGTGAATACAGCCCCTCTATCCCACCCAGGATCAGCTCACAGACAGATTTACTCTGAATACATCACACACATACACCACCGATGGTTAACATAGACTCGATTCACTGAGAAACCAACCCCCATACCCACTCAGGGTCTGCTCAGTCCTAGATTCCCTGCAGATACAGCTCCCATTCCCCACCCAGGGTCAGCTCAGACCCAGATTCACTGCAGATACAGCACCCATACCTCCCTCAAAGTCAGCTCAGATCCAGATTCATTGTGAATACATTGCCCATAACCGCACCCAGGGTCAGCTCAGACACAGATTCAATGTTAACACAGTCCCCATACTCCAACCAGGGTTAGCTCAGATCCAGATTCAGTGAATACATCCACCATACCCCACCCAAGGATAGCTCAGACCCAGATCCACTATGAACACAGTCTCCGTACACCACCCAGTGATAGCTCAGACCCAGATTCACTGTGAATACAGCCCCCATACCCACCCTGGGTAAGCTCAGACTCAGATTCACTGTGAAAACAGACACCACATCCCATCCAGGGTCAGCTCAGACCCAGTTCATGTGAATGCAGCCCCCATACCTCAGCTAGGGTCAGCTCAGCCACAGACTTACTGTGAATACATCACACATACCTCACCAATGGTTAGCTGAGACAAAGATTCACTTTGAAACCAACTCCCATACCTTCTTAGACACAGATTCACTGAGAATACATCCCCGTTACCCCAATCAGGGACAGGTTAGACCAAGTTCAGTGTGAACAAATTGCCCATACCACACCCAGGTTTAGCTCAGATCCAGATTGATGTGATTGCAGTGCCTATGCTCTAAGCAGGGTCTGCTCAGAGCCCAATTCACTGTGAATACAGCCCCAATAGTCCACTCAGGATCAGCTCAGACCCAGATTCAATGTGAATACATCCCCCATACCCAACCCAGGGAGAGCTCAGACTCATATTCACCGATACAGCCCATATTTTCCATCTGGGGTCAGCTCAGGAACAGATTTAATGTGAATACATCCCCAAATACCCCACCGACCATTAGCTCAGATGAATATTCATTGTGAATACAACCCCCAACCGCACAAAGGGTCAGATCAGACCCAGGTTCACTGTGAATACAGCCCCCATACCCCAGCCAGGGTTAGCTCAGACATAGATTCAGTGTGAATACAATCCCCATAACCACCCAGGGTCAGCTCAGACCCAGATTCAGTGTGAATACAGCCCACATACCTCACGCAGGGTCTGCTCAGACACAGATTCACTGTGAATGCATCCCCCAAAACATCACCCAGGGTCAGCTCAGACCAAATTGACTGCGAATACATACCCATGTCACACTCAGTGTTGGCTCAGTCCCAGATTCACTATGGATACATCTCCCATCTCCCACACAGTGTCAGCTCAGGACCAGATTCACTATGAATACAGCCCCATACCTCAATCAGAGTCAGCTCCGACCCAGACTCACTGTGAGCACAGTCCCCATATCTCACCCAGGGTGAGCTCAGACGCAAATACGCTACGAACACAATCCTCATACCTCACCAAGTTTCATGCTGCAGATCCAGATGAACTATGAATACAGCTCCCATACCACAGCCAGGTTCAGCTCAGAACCAGATTCACTGCTGATGCAGCCCCAAACCCCAGCTAGGGTCAGCTCAGATCCAGATTCACTGTGAATACAGTCTCCATACCCCACCCCGGTTAAGTCAAACCTGATTTTCTGTGAATACAGCCCCAATACCCGACCCAGGGTCAGCTCAGACCCTGACTCAATGTGAGTACGTCCACCTCGCACAACTCAGGGTCAGCTTAGAACTTGATTCACTGTGAATACAGCCTCCAACCCCCCCCTCCCAGGGTCAGCTCCAACTCAGATTCACTGCAAATATAGCCCACACTGAAGGTTAGCTCAGACCCAGATTCATGAGATTACAACTGAAAATGGATTGCCTGAAAAGTGCAGCAGGTCAGGCAGCATCCAAGAAGCAGGAGAATCGACGTTTTGGGCATGAGCGTTTCTTCAGGAATGAGGTGAGTGTGCCAAGCAGGCTAAGATAAAAGGCAGGGAGGAAGGACTTGGGGGAGGGGCATTGGAAATGCAATAGATGGAAGGAGGTTAAGGTGAGGATGATAGGCTGGAGTGGGGATGGGGGCGGAGAGGTCAGGAAGAAGATTGCAGGTTAGGAAGGCGGTGCTGAGATCGAGGGTTGGGACTGAGACAAGGTGGGGGGGGAGGGGAAATGAGGAAACTGGAGAAATCTGAGTTCATCCCTTGTGGTTGGAGGATTCCTAGGTGGAAGATGAGGCACTCTTCCTCCAGCCATCGTGTTGCTATGGTCTGGCGATGGAGGAGTCCAAGGACCTGCATGTCCTTGGTGGAGTGGGAGGGGGAGTTGAAGTGTTGAGCCATGGGGTGGTTGGGTTGGTTGGTGCGGGTGTCCCAGAGGTGTTCTCTGAAACGTTCCGCAAGTAGGGATAGCTCAGACTCAGACTCACTGTAAACACAGCCTCAACATTGCTCCCAGGGTCAGCTCAGAAACAGATTTACTGTGAATACATCCCCAAATACCCTACCGACGATTAGCTCAGTTGAAGATTCATTGTGAATAAAGCCCCCATACCCATCCAGGGTCAGCTCAGTCCCAGGTTCACTATAAATACAGCCCCCACATTCACCCAGGATCAGCTCAGAGCCAGATTCAGTGTGAATACATCCTCCAACATCACCCAGGGTCAGCTCAGACCCAACTTCACTGTGAATACATCACCCAAAACCGCAATTAGGGTCAGCTCAGCCCCAGATTTATTGTAAATACAGCCCCCATACCCCTCTGGGTTAGGTCAGACCCTGATTCACTTTGAATAGAGTCTCCACACGCAATCAGGGTTAGTTCAGTCCCAGATTCCATGTGAATACAGTCCCCACACCCACCCAGGGTCAGCTGACACCCAGACTCAGTGAGAATACCCCCCGGATTTAGGTCAGACTCAGATTCACTGTGAATAAAGCTTCCATACATCACTCAAGGTTAGCTCAGACCCAGGTTCACTGTGAATAGAGCCTCCATACCCCACCCAGGGTTAGGATGGACCCAGACTCACTGTTAATCCAGGCACCATACCCCAATAAGGTCAGCTCAGACCCAGACTCACTGTGAATACAGCATGCATATCCCACCCAGGGTCAAAACAGAAGCAGATTTACTGTGAATACAGCCCCTATACACCAAGCAGGGTCAGCTCAGACCAAAATTCAGCCCCCATTACCACGCCCAGGATTAGATCAGACCCAGATTCAATGTGAATACAATTCCAATACCCACCCGGGATCAGCTGGGACCCAGATTCAATGTGAATACAGCTCATACCCCATGCCGGGTCAGCTCAGACCCAGATTCAATATGAATACGTTCCCCCAATACTCACCTGGGTTCAGCTCAGACCCAGATTCACTGTGAATACATCTCCTACAGCACACCCAGGGTCAACTCAGACCCAGTTCACTTTGAATACAGTCCCCATACCCACCCAGGGTTAGGTCAGACCCTGATTCACTTTGAATACAGTCCCCATACCCACTGAGGGTCAGCTCAGACCCAGATTCACTGTGAATACATCCCCCATACCACAGCCAGGTTCAGCTCAGACCCAGATTCACTGTGAATATAGCTCCATACACAGCCCAAGGACAGCACAGACACAGATTTGCTGTGAATACAGTGCCTATACCACAACCACAATCAGCTCAGGGTCAGCACAGATCCAGATTCACAATAATTACAGCCCCCATACCGCACCAAGATTCAGCCGAAACCCAGATTCACTGTGAATACATCCCCAGCCCCCATTCCACACCCAGGGACAACTCAGACTCAGATTCACTCTGAATACATCCCCAGTTCCTCACCCAGGATTAGCTCAGACACAGTTTCACTGAAAATACAGACCCATACCCTAACCAGGATAAGCTCAAAGCCAGATTCACTGTGAATATACATGCACCATGCCCCAACCAGAGTCAGCTCAGACCCAGACTCACTGCCATTGCAGCACGCATTCCCCAACCCAGGGATAGCTCAGCCCCAGATTCACTGTAAATACAGCCTCTTTAGTCCATCAAGGGTCAGCTGAGACCCAGATTCTTTGTAAGTACATCTGTTCAGATCCAGATTCACCATGATTACAGCCCTAATAGACCGACCTGCTTAGGTCAGACACATACTTCAGCTCCACATACTTCACTGTGAATACAGCCTCCATACATCACCCAGGGACTGCTCAGACACCCATGACCTGTGAATACAGCCCCCATACCCATCCAGGTTCAACTCAGCCACAGATTCACTGTGAATACATCCCCCTACCCCATTCAGGGTCAGCTCTGACCCAGATTCCTTATTACTACATCCCCCTTACATCACCCAGGGTTAGCTCAGACCCAAATTCACTGTGAATACAGCACCCATACACAGGCCAGGATTAGAACAGACTCAGATTCACTATGAATACACCCTCCCGGGTCCCACCCAGTGTCAGCTGAAATCCAGATTCACTGTGAACACAGCCCCCATAGCACACTGAGTGACAGCTCAGACCCATATTCACTGTTACTGCAGATGCCATACCGCACCTAGGGTTAGCTCAGACACAGACTCAGAGTGAATACAGCCCATGTTTCCCACCCAAGACCAATTCAGAAACAGATGTACAGAGAATTCATTCCTCAAACCCCACCAACGGTTAGCTCAGACCCGGATTCATTGTGATTACAGCTCCCATACCGCACCCAGGGTCAGCTCAGACCCAGACTCACTGTCAGTGCAGCACCCATACCCAACCTAGGGGTAGCTCAGCCCCAGATTCAATCTAAATACAGCCTCCGTACTCCATCCAGGATCAGCGGAGACGCAGATTCTTTGTAAGTACATCCTCCATTCCCTAACCAGGATTTGATCAGACCCAGATTCACTGTGAATACAGCCCCAATACACCTCCCAGCATTAGCTAAAACAGGGATTCACGGCGAATTCATTCCTCATAAACCACCCAGGGTCAGCTCAGACCCAGATTCACTGTGAATACATCCCACATACCACAGCCAGGTTCAGCTCAGACTCAGATTCACTGTGAATACAGCCCCAATACCACTACCACGGTCAGCTCAGACCCAGATTCACTGTGAATACAGCCCCAATACCACCACCACGGTCAGCTCAGACCCAGATTCACTGTGAATACAGCCCCAGTACCACCACCAGGGTCAGCTCAGACCCAGATTCACTGTGAATATAGCTCCATACACAGCCCAAGGACAGCACGGACACAGATTTGCTGTGAATACAGCGCCTATACCACAACCACAATCAGCTCAGGGTCAGCACAGATCCAGATTCACAATGATTACAGCCCCCATACCGCACCAAGATTCAGCCAAAGCCCAGATTCACTGTGAATACAGCCCCCATTCCACACCCAGGGACAGCTCAGACTCAGATTCACTGTGAATACATCCCCAGTTCCTCACCCAGGATTAGCTCAGACACAGTTTCACTGAAAATACAGACCCATACCCTAACCAGGATAAGCTAAAAGTCAGATTCACTGTGAATATAAATCCCATTCTCCATCCAGGGTCAGATCAGACCCAGATTCACTGTGAATATACATGCACCATGCCCCTACCAGGGTCAGCTCAGACCCAGACTCACTGCCATTGCAGCACGTATTCCCCAACCCAGGGATAGCTCAGCCCCAGATTCACTGTAAATACAGCCTCTTTACCCCATCAAGGGTCAGCTGAGACCCAGATTCTTTGTAAGTACATCTATTCAGACCCAGATTCACCATGATTACAGTCCCAATAGACCTGCCAGCTTAGGTCAGACACAGTTTCACTGAAAATACAGACCCATACCCCAACCGGGGACAGCTCAAAGCCACATTCACAGTGAATACAGCCCCAATTCCTCACGCAGGGTTAGTCCAGACCCAGATTCACAGTGATTACAGCCCCTCTCCCCCACCAAGCCTCAGCTCAGACTCAGAATCACTCACAATCCATCCCCATACCTGACCCAGTGTTAGCCCAGACCAAGGTTCACTGTGAATACAGCACCCATACGCCACCCAGGGTCAGCTCAGACCCAGATTCACTGTGAATATAATTCCCGTGCCCACCCAGGGTAAGCCCAGACCCAGATTCACAGTGAATACAGCCCCCATACACTAACAAGGGTCAGCTCAGACCCAGTTCCGTGGAAACAAATCTCCCACACCACACCCACGGTTAGCTCAGACCCAGATTCGGGTGAATACAGCCTCCATACTCTACGCAGGGTCTGCACAGACCCCGATTCACTGAATACAGCCCCCATAGCCCACTCAGAGTCACCTCAGACCCAGATTCATTGTGAATACATCACCCATTCCTGATCTAGAGATAGCTCAGACTCAGATTCACTGTGAATACAGCCTCCATACATCACCCAGGTTCAGCTCAAATCCAGATTCACTGTGAATATAGCCTCCATACATCACCCAGGGTCTGCTCAGACTCCCATTCCCTGTGAATACAGCCCCCATTCCCATCCAGGTTCAACTCAGCCACAGATTCACTGTGAATACATCCCCCTACCCCATTCAGGGTCAGCTCTGACCCAGATTCCTTATTACTACATCCCCCTTACATCACCCAGGGTTAGCTCAGACCCAAATTCACTGTGAATACAGCACCCATACACAGGCCAGTATTAGAACAGAATCAGATTCACTATGAATACACCCTCCCGGGTCCCACCCAGTGTCAGCTGAAATCCAGATTCACTGTGAACACAGCCCCCATAGCACACTGAGTGACAGCTCAGACCCATATTCACTGTTACTGCAGATGCCATACCGCACCCAGGGTTAACTCAGACACAGACTCAGAGTGAACACAGCCCATGTTTCCCACCCAAGACCAATTCAGAAACAGATGTATAGAGAATACATCCCTCATACACCACCAACGGTTAGCTCAGACCCGGATTCATTGTGATTACAGCTCCCATACCGCACCCAGGGTCAGCTCAGACCCAGACTCACTGTCAGTGCAGCACCCATACCCAACCCAGGGGTAGCTCAGCCCCAGATTCAATCTAAATACAGCCCCCGTACCCCATCCAGGATCAGCGGAGATGCAGATTCTTTGTAAATACATCCTCCATTCCCTAACCAGGATTTGATCAGACCCAGATTCACTGTGAATACAGCCCCAATACACCTCCCAGCATTAACTAAAACAGGGATTCACGGCGAATTCATTCCTCATAAACCACCCAGGGTCAGCTCAGACCCAGATTCACTCCACACCCCACCTAAGTTTAGGTCAGACCATATTCACTGTGAATACAGCCCCAATACCACCAACAAGGTCAGCTCAGACCCAGAATCACTGTGAATACAGCCCCAATACCACCACCACGGTCAGCTCAGACCCAGATTCACTGTGAATATACCTCCATACACAGCCCAAGGACAGCACAGACATAGATTTGCTGTGAATACAGCGCCTATACCACAACCACAATCAGCTCAGGGTCAGCACAGATCCAGATTCGCAATGATTACAGCCCCCATACCGCACCAAGATTCAGCCGAAACCCAGATTCACTGTGAATACAGCCCCCATTCCACACCCAGGGACAGCTCAGACTCAGATTCACTGTGAAAACATCCCCAGTTCCTCACCCAGGATTAGCTCAGACACAGTTTCACTGAAAATACAGACCCATACCCTAACCAGGATAAGCTCAAAGCCAGATTTACTGTGAATATAAACCCCATTCTCCATCCAGGGTCAGATCAGACCCAGATTCACTGTGAATGCAGCTTCCTCACACAGCCCAAGGATAGCACAGACACTGATTCACTGCAAATACAGCCCCCATATCACATCTATGGTCAGCTCAGACCCACATTCAACGTGAGCACAGGCCACATACTTCAGCTCAGACCCAGACTCACTGCCATTGCAGCACGCATTCAACCCAGGGATAGCTCAGTCCCAGACTCACTGTAAATACAGCCTCTTTACCCCATCAAGGGTCAGCTGAAACCCAGAGTCTTTGTAAGTACATCTGTTCAGACCCAGATTTGCCGTGAATACAGCCCCAATAGACCTGCCAGCTTAGGTCAGACACAGTTTCACTGAAAATACAGACCCATATCCCAGCCGGGAACAGCTCAAAGCCACATTCACAGTGAATACAGCCCCAATTCCTCACGCAGGGTTAGTCCAGACCCAGATTCACAGTGATTACAGCCCCTCTTCCCCACCAAGCCTCAGCTCAGACTCAGAATCACTCACAATCCATCCCCATACCTGACCCAGTGTTAGCCCAGACCAAGGTTCACTGTGAATACAGCACCCATACGCCACCCAGGGTCAGCTCAGACCCAGATTCACTGTGAATATAATTCCCATACCCACCCAAGGTAAACCCAGACCCAGATTCACAGTGAATACAGCCCCATACCCTAACAAGGGTCAGCTCAGACCCAGTTCAGTGTAAACAAATCTCCCATACAACACCCACGGTTAGCTCAGACCCAGATTGGGATGAATACAGCCTCCATACTCTACGCAGGGTCTACACAGACCCCGATTCACTTAATACAGCCCCCATAGCCCATTCAGAGTCACCTCAGACCCAGATTCATTGTGAATACATCACCCATTCCTGACCTAGGGATAGCTCAGACTCAAATTCACTGTGAATACAGCCTCCATACATCACCCAGGTTCAGTCTGATGCAGATTCACTGTGAATACAGCCTCCATACATCACCCAGGGCCTGCTCAGACTCCCATTCCCTGTGAATGCTGCCCCGATACCACACACAGGGTCCGCTCAGACACCCATGCCCTGTGAATACTGTCCCCATACCCATCCAGGTTCAACTCAGCCACAGATTCACTGTGAGTACATCCCCCTACCCCATTCAGGGTCAGCTCAGACCCAAATTCACTGTGAATACAGCACCTATACACAGTCCAGGGAAAGGACAGACACAGATTCACTGTGAATACAGCCTCCTTACCACACCCAGCCGTCAGCTCAGAAACAAGTTCACTGTGAATACATCACCCATACCCTACCCAAGGATATCTTAGAGCCAGATTCATTGTGAATACAGACCCCACACTGCACCCAGAGTCAACTCAGACACAGATTCGCCGTGAATTCACCCCCCTTCCCCACTCAGTGTTACCTCAGACCCAGATTCACTGTAAATACATCCCCTATATCCCAACCAGTGTCAGCTCAGGACCAGATTCACTATGAATACAGCCCCATACCTCAACCAGAGTCAGCTCTGACCCAGACTCACTGTGAGTACACTCCCCCTGTCCCACCCAGGGTGAGCTCAGACCCAAACACACTACGAATACAACCCTCATACTCCACCAAGTTTCATGCTGCAGATTCAGATTAACTGTGAATACAGCCCCCGTGGCCCACCCAGCGTCAGAGCAGTACTAGACGCACTGTAAATACAGCACTATTGCCCACCCAGTGACAGCGCAAACCCACATTCACTGTGAGTACATCCCTCGTTCCCCACACAGGGGAAGGTCAGACACAGTTTCACTGAAAATACTGACCCATACCCCAACCGGGAACAGCTCAAAACCACATTTACTGTAAATACAGCCCCCATTCCCCACCCAGGGTTAGTCCAGACCCAGATTCACTGTGAATACAGCTCCCACACACTGTCCAGGGAGAGCACAGACATAGATTTACTGTAAATACAACACTATACCGCACCCAGGGTCAGCTCAGACCCAGATTCACTGTGAATACATGTACCATACTCCAACGAGGGTCAGCTCAGACCCAGACTCACTGTCAGTGCAGCACCCATGCCTAACCCAGGGATAGCTCTGCCCCTGATTCACTGTAAATACAGCCCCCATACCCCAACCAGGGTCAGCTGAGACCCAGATTCTTTGTGAGTATATCCCCCATTCCCCAACCAGGATTTGTTCAGACCCAGAATCACTGTGAACGCAGCCCCAATACACATTCCAGCGTTAGCTCAGACAGGGATTCACTTTGAGTTCATTCCTCATAAACCACCCAGGGACAGCTCAGATCCAGATTCTATGTGAATACAACCCCCGTACTCTACCCAGGGTTAGTCCAGACCAAAATTCACTGTGAATACAGCTCCCGTGCGAAGCCCAGGAATGGCACAGACACGAATTCACTGCGAATACTGTTCACACTCCCCACCCAGGGTCAGCTCAAATCACATTCACTGTGAATACAACCCCCAATCTCCACACAGGGTCAGTACAGATCCAGATTCACAGTGATTACAGAACCTATACATCAAAAAGGCTCAGCTCAGACGCAGATTCACTGTCAACCCATCCTCATATCTGACCCAGGGTGAGCTCAGACCAAGGTTCTTTGCGAATACAGCCCCCATTCCCCACCCAAGGTTAATTCAGACACAAATTCACTGTGAATACAACTCCAATATCCCACCCAAAGTCAATTCAGACACAGATTCACTGTAAGTACAACTCCCATAACCTACCCAGAGTCAGCTCAAACCCAGATTCACTGTGAATATATTCCCCATTGCCCACCCAGGGTTAGCTCAGACATAATTTCACTGAAAATACAGACCTTTACCCCAACCAACGTCAGCTCAAAGCCAAATTCACTGTGAATACAGCCCCCATACTCCACCCAGAGTTAGTCCAGATGCAGATTCACTGTGAATGCAGCCCACATACCTCACCCAGGGTCAGTTCAGACACAGGTTCATCGTGAATACATCCAACATACCCTACGCAAGGATACCTCAGAATCAGATACACTGTGACTACATCCCCCATATCTCATGCAGTGTCAACTCAGACCCAGATTCACTGTGAATCCATCTCCCATTCCTGACCCAGGGTCAGCTCAGACCCAGATTCACTGTGAATACATGCACCATATGCCAAACAGGGTTAGCTCAGACCCAGACTCAATGTCAATGCAGCACCCATTCCGCACCCAGGGTCAGCTCAGACCCAGACTCAGAGTGAATGCTGTGAATATTGCACCTTTTACACACACCACCAGGGTCAGCTCAGAAACAGATTTACTCCGAATACTTCACACATACACCACCGATGGATAGCTCAGACCCATATTCACTGTGAATACAGCCGTAATACCCCACACGGAGTCAGCTGAATCCCATGTTCACAATGAATATATCCGCCATAGCACATCCAGAGTCAGGTCAAACCCAGATTCATGTGATTACAGCCCCCATGCTCTACGCAGTGTCTGCTCAGAGCACAATTCATTGTTAACACAGCCCCCATAGCATACTCAGTGTTAGCTCAGACTAACATTCACTGGGAATACATCCCCCTTCCTGACCAAGGGTTACATTAGACCCAGATTCTGTGTGAATACAGTCTCCAAAGACACCAAGGATCAGCTAAGACCCAGATTCATTGTGAATACCTCCCCCAAAACCTCACCCAGGGATAGATCTGACCCAGATTCACTGTGAAAACATCGCCTATACCACAGGCAGGGTCAGCTCAGGCCAAGACTCACTGTGATTCCAGCTCCAACATCCCACCCAGGGTCGGCACAGAAACAGATTTACTGAGAATACATCCCCCATACCCCACCGACGGTTAGCTCAGACACAGATTCCCTGTGAATACACACCCCATTCCCGACCCAGGGTTAGCTCAGACCCATATTCATTGTGAATATAGTTCCCATTTCCCACCAAGATCAGCTCAGAACTAAATTAACTATGAGTACATCCCCCTTTACCCCACACAGAGATAGCTCAGACACAATTTCACAGTGAATACAGCACCATTCCCCTCCCAGGGTCAGCTCAAAGCCAGATTCACTGTGAATAAAACCCCCATTCTCCACCCAGGGTCAGCTCAGACCCAGATTCAGTGGGAATACAGCCCCCATAGTCCACCCAGGGTTGGTCCAGATGCAGATTCACTGTGAATGCAGCTCTCTTACAGAGCCCAGGGATACCACAGACACAGATTCACTGCGAATACAACCCCCATGCCTCATCCAGTGTCAGCTCAGACCCAGATTCACTGTGAATACAGCCCATATACCTCAACCAGGGACAGCTCAGGCACAGGCTCACTGTGAATATATCCAACATACCCTATACAAGGATAACTGATTCACTGTGAATACAAACCCCATATCCCACCCAGGGATAGCTCAGACCCAGATTCGTTGTGAATACAGCCCCCGTATCTCATCCAGAGTCAACTCAGACCCAGATTCACTGCGAAAACAGCCCACATACCTCACCGAGGGTCAGCTCAGACACAGGTTCACTGTGAATACATCCAACATACCCTATGCAAGGATATCTCAGAATCAGATACACTGTGAATACGGTGAGCACGGTGGCTCCGTGGTTAGCACTGCTGCCTCACAGCGCCAGAGACCCGGGTTCAGTTCCCACCTCAGGCGACTGTCTGTGTGGAGTTTGCACATTCTCCCCGTGTCTGCGTGGGTTTCCTCCGGGTGCTCCGGTTTCCTCCCACAGTCCAAAGATGTGCGGGTCAGGTGAATTGGCCATGTTAAATTGCCTGTAGTGTTAGGTAAGGGGTAAATGTAGCGGTATGGGTGGATTGCGCTTCGGCGGGTCGGTGTGGACTTGTTGGGCCAAAGGGCCTGTTTCCACACTGTAAGTAATCTAAAAAAAAAACCCCATATCCCATCCAGGGTCAGCTCAGATGCAGATTCACTGTGAATACATCTCCCATTCCTGACCCAGTGTCAGCTCAGACCCAGATTCACTGTGAATACATGCACCATATGCCAACCAGGGACAGCTCAGACCCAAACTCACTGTCAATGCAGCACCCATTCCGCACCCAGGGTCAGCTCAGACCCAGATTCACAGTGAATGCTGTGAATATTGCCCCTTTTACACACACCACCAGGGTCAGCTCAGAAGCAGATTTACTCTGAATACTTCACACATACCCCACCGATGGATACCTCAGACCCATATTCACTGTGAATACAGCCCTAATACCCCACACGGTGTCAGCTGAATCCCATATGCACTGTGAATACATCCCCCATAGCACACCCAGAGTCAGGTCAGACTCAGATTCATGTGATTACAGCCCCCATGATCTACACAGTGTCCGCTCAGAGCCCAATTCATTGTGATCACAGCCCCCGTAGCACACTCAGTGTCAGCTCAGACCCATATTCACTGTGAATACACCCCCTTTCCCAACCCAGGGTTAGTTCAGACCCAGATTCTGTGTGAATACAGTCCCCAAACACACCAAGGGTCAGCTGAGACCCAGATTCATTGTGAATACAGCCCACATATCCCACGCAGGGTCAGATCAGACCCAAATTCATTGTGAATACCTCCCCCAAAAACCTCACCCACGGACAGCTCAGACCCAGATTGACTGTGAAAACATCGCCTATACCACAGCCAGGGTCAGCTCAGACCAAGACTCACTGTGATCCCAGCTCCAACATCCCACCCAGGGTCGGCACAGAAACAGATTTACTGAGAATACATCCCCCATACCCCACCGACGGTTAGCTCAGACACAGATTCCTGTGAATACACACCCCATTCCCGACACAGGGTTAGCTCAGACCCATATTCATTGTGAATATAGTTCCCATTTCCCACCAAGATCAGCTCAGAATTTAATTAACTATGAGTATATCCCCTTTTACCCCACACAGAGATAGCTCAGACACAATTTCACAGTGAATACAGCACCATTCCCCTCCCAGGGTCAGCTCAAAGCCAGATTCACTGTGAATACAACCCCCATTCTCCACCCAGGGTTAGCTCAGACCAAGGTTCACTGTGAATACAGCCCCCATACCCAACCCAGTGTGAGCTCAGACCCAGATGTACTGTCAGTACGTTCCCCATAGCACACCCAGAGTCAGCTCAGACCCAGATTCACTCTGAATACAGACCCCATTACCTACCCAGGGACAGCTCAGACACAGCTTCATTGTGAATATAGCCTCCTTACACAACATAGGGTTAGCTCAGACCCAGATTCACTGTGAATACATCCCCCATATCCCACCCAGGGTCAGCTCAAAACCAGATTCACTGTGAATACATCCCCCATATCCCACCCAGGGTGAGCTCAGGCCCAGATACACTGTCAATGTAGCACCCACACCCAACCCAGGGATAGCTCACACCCAGATTCACTCTGAATGCAGTCCCCACACTCCACCAAGGGTCAGCTAAGACCAAGATTCTTTGTAAGTACATCACCCATTCGCCAACCAGGGTCTGTTCAGACCCAGATTCACTGTGAATACAGCCTCAATACACCCCCCAGCGTCAGCTCAGACAGGCATTCATTGTAAATATCGCAACCAGGTTCACCTTCGACCCTGATTCACTGTGAATACACAGCCCACACCCGACCCAGGTTTAGTTCTGACTCAGATTCACTGTGAATACAGTTCCCATAAACCACCCAGGGTCAGCTCAGATTCAGATCCAATGTGAATACAGCCGCCGTACACCACCCCGGTTAAGCTCAGACCAAAATTCACTGTGAATACAGCTCCCAAACACAGTCCAGGGAGAGCACAGACACAGATTCACTGTGAATACAGCACACACACCCTCCCCAAGGATATCGCAGAACCAGATTCACTGTGAATACAGCCCCCATACCTCACCCATGGTCAGCTCAGACGCAGACTCACTGTGAATACAGATCCCATACCAAACCCAGGGTCAGCTCAGATCCAGTTTCACTGCGAATACAGCCCGCATCCCCCACCAAGGGTTCTCTCAGACCCAGATTTACTGTGAAGGCAGTCCCCATAAAACACCCAGGGTCAGCTCCGACCCAGATTCACATTGTGCACAGCCACTTAGTGCACCTAGGGCCAGCGCAGATCCAGATTCACTGCGAATATCGTCCCCATACTACACCCAGAGTCAACTCAGACACAGATTCGCGGTGAATTCACACCCCTTTCCCCACTCAGCGTTACCTCAGACCCAGATTCACTGTAAACACATCCCCTATGTCCCAACCAGTGTCAGCTCAGGACCAGATTCACTCTGAATACAGCCCCATACCTCAACCAGAGTCAGCTCCGACCCAGACTCACTGTGAGTGCAGTCCCCATATCCCATCCAGGGTGTTCAGACCCAGACACATTTCGAATACAATCCTCATACTCCACCAAGTTTCATGCTACACATTCAGATTAACTGTGAATACAGCCCCCATGGCCCACCCAGTGTCAGAGCAGTACCAGACGCACTGTAAATACAGCACTAGTGCCCACCCTGTGACAGCTCAGACCCACATTGAATGCACCCCCGTTCCCCACACAGGGGAAGGTCAGATACAGTTTCACTGAAAATACAGACCCAATACCCCAACCGGGAACAGCTCAAAGCCACATTCACTGTGAATACAGCCCCCATTCCCCACCCAGGGTTAGTCCAGACCCAGATTCACTGTGAATACAGCTCTCACACGCTGCCCAGGGAGAGCACAGACACAGATTCACTGCAAATACAACAACCATACAGCACCTGGACACCCCGTGCTGGCCTCTTACCAACCCTCGATCTCTTCATAGCCAACTGCCGCCGCGACATTAACTGCCTCAACATGTCCACACCACTCACCCACTCCAACCTCTCACCCTCGGAACGTGCAGCCTTCCACTCCCTCAGCTCCAATCCCAACCTCACCATCAAACCGGCAGACAAGAGAGGCGCGGTGGTAGTTTGGCGCACCGATCTTTACATTGCTGAGGCTAAACGCCAGCTCGCGGACACCTCCTCCCACTGCCCCCTTGACCATGACCCCACCTCCCACCACCAAACCATCATCTCCCAGACCATCCATAACCTCATCATCTCAGCGGATCTCCCATCCACTGCCTCCAACCTCATAGTCCCACAACCCCGCACCGCCCGTTTCTACCTCCTGCTCAAAATCCACAAACCTGACTGCCCCGGCCGACCCATTGTCTCAGCCTGCTCCTGCCCCACCGAACTTCATCTCTGCATACTTCAACATGGTTCTGTCCCCCTTAATCTAAGAACTCCCCACCTACGTTCAGGACACCACCCATGCCCTCCATCTCCTCCATGATTTTCGCTTCCCCGGCCCCCAACGCCTTATCTTCACCATGGACATACAGTCTCCATCCCCCATCATGAAGGCCTCAAAGCCCTCCGCTTCTTCCTTTCCTGCCGACCCAACCAGTACTCTTCCACTGACACCCTCCTTCGACTGACTGAACTGGTCCTCACTCTGAACAACTTCTCTTTCCATTACTCCCACTTCCTTCAAACCAAAGGAGTAGCCATGGGCACCCGCATGGGCCCCAGCTATGCCTGCCTTTTCGTCAGATATGTGGAACAGTCCATCTTCCGCAGCTACACTGGCACCACCCCCCATCGTTTCCTCTGCTACATCGATGACTGTATCGGCGCTACCTCGTGCTCCCACGTGGAGGTTGAACAGTTCATCCACTTTACTAACACCTTCCACACCGACCTCAAATTTACGTGGACCATCTCAGACTCCTCCCTCCCCTTCCTAGACCTCTCCATTTCTATCTCGGGTGACCGACTCAGGACGGACATTTACAATAAACCGACCAACTCCCACAGTTACCTAGATTCCACCTCCTCCCACCCTGCTCCCTCTAAAAACGTTATCCCATATTCAAAATTCCTCTGCTCCCAGGAGGACCAGTTCCAAAACTGAACAACCCAGATGGCCTCCTTCAAAGATTGCCATTTTCCCCCAGACATGATTGACGATGCTCTCCACCGCATCTCCTCCACTTCTCGCTCCTTCGCTCTTGAACCCCGCCCCTCCATTCGCCACGAGGACAGAACCCTACTGGTCCTCAACTACCACCTCACCAACCTCCCGATACATCGTATCATCCTTCGTCATTTCCGCCACCTCCAAACAGACCCCACCACCAAGGATATATTTCCCTCCCCTCTCCTATCAGCGTTCCGGAAAGACCACTCCCTCCACGACTCCCTTGTCAGGTCCATACTTCCCACCAACCCAACCTCCACTCCCAGCACCTTTCCCTGCAACCACAAGAAATGCAAAACTTGCGCCCACACCTCCACCCTCACTTTCCTCCAAGGCTCCAAGGGATCCTTCTATATCCGTCACAAATTCACCTGCATCTCCACACACATCTTTTACTGCATCCACTGCACCCGATGTGGCCTCCTCTACATTGAGGAGACTGGCCACCTATTTGCAGAACGTTTCAGAGAACACCTGCACCAACCAACCCAACCGGCCTGTGGCTGAACACTTCAACTCCCCCTCCCACTCCGCCAAGGACATACAGGTCATTGGCCTCCTCCATCGCCAGACCATGTCAACACAACACTTGGAGGAAGAGCGCCTCATCTTCCGCCTAGGAACCCTCCAACCACAAGGGATGAATGCAGATTTCTCCAGCTTCCTGATTCCCCTCCCCTCACCTTATCTCAGTCTAAACCCTCGGACTCAGCACCGCCTTCTTGACCTGCAATCTTCTTCCTGACCTCTCCGCCCCCACCCCCTCTCCGGCCTATCACCCTCACCTTAACCTCCTTCCACCTATCGCATTCCCAACGCCCCAGCACAAGTCCCTCCTCCCTACCTTTCATCTGAGCCTGCTTAGCACACCTTTCTCATTCCTGAAGAAGGGCTTATGCCCCAAACGTCGATTCTTCTGCTCCTTGGATGCTGCCTGACCTGCTGCGCTTTTCCAGCAACACATTTTTCAGCTCCGATCTCCAGCAATCTGCAGTCCTCACTTTCTCCCACACAGAGATAGCTCAGACACAAATTCACTGTGAATACAGTACCATTCCCATCCCATGGACAGCTCAGACCCTGATTCACTGCGCATACATCCCTCGTTCCCTACCCAGGGTTAGCTCAGACACAAGGTTCACTGAAAATACAGACCCATACTCCAACCAGGGTCAGCTCAAAGCCAGATTCACTGTGAATACAACCCCCATTCTCCACCCTGGGTCAGCTCAGACACAGTTTCACTGAAAATACAACCCCCATACCCCACGCAGAATCAGCTCAGATCCAGATTCACTGTGAATACAGCCCACATACCTCACTCAGGGTCAGCTCAGACACAGGTTCACCGTGAATCCATCCAACATACCCTACCCAAGGATACCTCAGAACCAGAGTTACTGTGAATACAACCCCCATATCCGACCCAGGGTCAGCTCAGACCCAGATTCACAGTGAATGCTGTGAATCTTAGTGGGCGGCACGGTGGCACAGTGGTTAGCACTGCTGCCTCACAGCACCTGAGACCCGGGTTCAGTTCCCGACTCAGGTGACTGACTGTGTGGAGTTTGCACGTTCTCCCCGTGTCTGCGTGGGTTTCCTCCGGGTGCTCCGGTTTCCTCCCACAGTCCAAAGATGTGCGGGTCAGGTGAATTGGCCATGCTAAATTGCCCGTAGTGTTAGGTAAGGGGTAAATGTAGGGGTATGGGTGGGTTTCGCTTCGGCGGGTCGGTGTGGACTTGTTGGGCCGAAGGGCCTGTTTCCACACTGTAAGTCTAATCTAATCTAATCTAATCTTCTACACCCATCACCAGGGTCAGCTCAGAAGCAGAGGCACTCTGAATACTTCGCACATACCTCACCGATGGATGGTTGAGACCCATATTCACTGTGGATATAGCCCCAATCCCCCACCCAGTGTCAGCTGAATCCCATATTGACTGTGAATACATCCCCCATAGCACACTCAGGGTCAGGACACACCCAGATTCATGTGATTACAGCCCCCATGCTCTACGCAGTGTCTGCTCAGAGCCCAATTCATTGTGAATACAGCCCCCATAGCACATTCAGGGTCAGCTCAGACCCATATTCACTGTGAATACAGCCCCCATGCCCCACCCAGGGTTAGTTCAGACCCAGTGTGAATACTGTCCCCAAACACACCAAGGGTCATCTCAGACCCAGATTTACTGTGAATACATCCCTCTACCCTACCAAGGGTTCAGCTCAGACCACAATTCACTGTTAATACTGGCCCCGTACTCCATCCAGGTTTAGATCAGACACAGATTCATTGTTAATACAGCTCCCATACCCCATCCAGGGTTAGCTCAGACACAGACTTAGAGTGAATACAGCTCGTACATCCCACCCCAGGGTCTGCTCAGACCCACATTCATGGTGAATACATCCCGCATACCTCACCAATGGTTAGCTCAGACCCAGATTCATTGCGAATACAGCCCCCTTCCTGCACCCGGGGTCAGCTCAATCCCAGATTCACTGAGAATACAGCTCCCATGACCCACCCAGTGTCAGCTGAGATCCAGATTCACTGTGATTACATTCCACATCGCACACTCAGAGTCAGCTCAGACCCAGTTCAGTGTGATCAGATTCCCCCTACCTTACCCAGGGTTAGCTCAGATACAGATTCACTATGAATACAGCCCTAATAGCACACTGAGTGTTAGCTCAGACACAGATTCACTGTGAAAACATGCCCCATACCCCACCCAGGGTTAGTTCAGACCTAGATACCATGTGAATATAGTTCCCAAACCCACCAAGGGTCAGCTCAGACCCAGATTCATTGTGAATACATCCCCCCAACACCACCCAGGGACAGTTCGGACCTAGAATGAATGTGAATACATGGCCCATTCCAGACCCAGGGATAGCTTACACCCAGAATCACTCTGACGACATCCCCCTTACACCACCCAGTGTCAGCTAAGACCCAGATTCACTGTGAAAACATCGCCTATTCCACAGCCAGGGTCAGCTCAGACCAAGACTCACTGTGATTACAGATCCAATATCTCACCCAAGGTTAACACAGAAACAGATTTACTGAGAATACATCCCCCAGACCCCACCGACGGTTAGCTCAGACACAGATTCTCTGTGAATACAGACCCCAATCCCGACCCAGGGTTAGCTCAGACCCAGATTCATTGTGAATATAATTCCCATTTCCCACCAACATCAGCTCAGAACTAAATTAACTATGAATACATCCCCTTTACCACACACAGAAATAGCTCAGACACAAATTCACTGTGAATACACCCCCATTCTCCACCCAAGGTCAGCTCAGAGCCAGATTCAGTGGGAATACAGCCCCCATAATCCACCCAGGGTTAGTTCAGATGCAGATTCACTGTGAATGCAGCTCTCAGACACAGTCAAGGGATCCACAGACAGAGATCCACTACGAATACAACCCCATACCTCACCCAGTGTCAGCTCAGACCCAGATTCACTTTGAATACATCCAACATACCCTACACAAGGATAACTCAGAACCTGATTCACTGTGAATACAACCCCCATATCGCACCCGGGGATAGCTCAGACCCAGATTCACTGTGAATGCAGCCTCAGTATCTCATCTAGAGTCAACTCAGACCCAGATTCACTGCGAATACAGCCCACATACCTCACCGAGGGTCAGCTCAGACGCAGGTTCACTGAGAATACATCCAACATGCCCTACGCAAGGATACCTCAGAACCAGATACATTGTGAATACAACCCACATATCCCAACATGAGTCAGCTCAGACCCAGATTCACTGTGAATACATCACCATATGCCAACCAGGGTCAGCTCAGACCCAAACTCACTGTCAATGCAGCACCCATTCCGCACCCAGGGTCAGCTCAGACCCAGATTCACTGTGAATACATGCACCATATGCCAACCAGGGACAGCTCAGACCCAGACTCAATGTCAATGCAGCACCCATTCCGCACCCAGGGTCAGCTCAGACCCAGATTCACAGTGAATGCTGTAAATATTGCCCCTTTTACACACACCAGGGTCAGCTCAGAAGCAGATTTACTCTAAATACTTCGCACATACCCCACCGATGGATAGCTCAGACCCATATTCACTGTGAATACAGCCGTAATACCCCACACCGTGTCAGCTGAATCCCATATTCACTGTGAATACATCCCCCATAGCACACCCAGAGTCAGGTCAGACTCAGATTCATGTGATTACAGCCCCTATGATCTACGCAGTGTCTGCTCAGAGCCCAATTTATTGTGATCACAGCCCCCATAGCACACTCAGCGTCAGCTCAGACCCATATTCACTGTGAATACACTCCCCTTCCTGACCCAGGGTTAGTTCAGACCCAGATTCTGTGTGAATACAGTCCCCAAACACACCAAAGGTCAGCTGAGACCCAGATTCATTGTGAATACAGCCCACATACCCCACGCAAGGTCAGATCAGACCCAGATTCATTGTGAATACCTCCCTCAAAACCTCACCCAGGGACAGCTCAGACCCAGATTGACTGTGAATACATCACCCATTCCCGACCCAGGGATAGCTCTGACCCAGGTTCACTGTGAAAACATCACCTATACCACAGCCAGGGTTAGCTCAGACCAAGACTCACTGTGATTCCAGCTCCAACACCCCACCCAGGGTCGGCACAGAAACAGATTTACTGAGAATACATCCCCCATACCCCACCGACGGTTAGCTCAGACACAGATTCCTTGTGAATACACACCCCATTCCCGACACAGGGTTAGCTCAGACCCAGATTCACTGTAAATATAGTTCCCATACCCACTCAGGGTCAGCTCAGACCTAGATTTACTGTGAATACAGGCAACATTCCCCACGCAGTGTCAGCTCTGACCCAGATTCACTGTGATTACAGCCACCATACCCCAACAAGGGTCAGCTCAGACCCAGTTAAGTGTGAACAAATCTCACACACTACACCCACGGTTCATTAATGTCAATACAACCTCCATACTCTACGCTGGGTCTGCTCAGACCCCTATTCACTGTAAATACAGCCCCCATAGCCCACTCAATGTCAGCTCAGACCCAGATTGTCTGTGAATACATCGCCCAATGACCCACCCAGTGTCAGCTGAGATCTAGACTCACTGTGATTACATCCCTCATACCACACCCAGAGTCAGCTCAGACCAGTTCGGTGTGATCAAATCCCGTCACCACACCCGAGGTTAGCTCAGACACAGATTCACTGTGAATACAGCCCACATACCTCACCCAGGGTCAGTTCAGACACAGGTTCACTGTGAATCCATCCAACATACCCTACCCAAGAGATACCTCAGAACTAGAGCTACCGTGAATACAGCCCCCATATCCGACCCAGGGTTAGTTCAGACCCAGATTCCATGTGAATACAGTCACCAAACACACCAAGGGTCAGCTGAGAATACAGCTCCCATACACAGCCCAGCGATAGCACAGACACAGAATCACTGAGAATACTCACCCCATATCCACCCAGGTTCAGCTCAGACCCAGATTCACTGTGAATACAGCTCCCATACTCCACCAAGGGTCAGCTCTGATCCAGATTCACTGTGAATACATTTCCCATCCAACTCCCAGGGTCAGCTCAATCCCAGACTCACTGTGAATACATGCACCATACCCCAACCACGGTCAGCTCAGACTCAGGCTCAACGTCAATGCAGCACCCATACCGCACCCAGGTTCAGCTCAGACCCAGAATCACAGTGAATACTGTGAATTCGGCCTCTTTTACACCCATCACCAGGGTCAGCTCAGAAACAGATTTACTCTGAATACTTCACACATACCCCACCGATGGTTAGCTCAGACCCAGATTCAATGTGAATACAGCCACGATACCCCAATAAGGGTTAGCTCAGACCCAGCTCAGTGTGAACAAATCTCCCATACCACACCCACGGTTAGCTCAGACCCAGATTTGTGTGAATACAGCCTCCATACCCTACGCAAGGATACCTCAGAACCAGATTCACTGTGAATACAACCCCCATATCCCACCAAGGGCCAGCTCAGACCCAGTTTCACTGTGAATACATACACCATATGCCAACCAGGGTCAGCTCAGACCCAGATTCACTGTCAATGCAGCACCCATACACAACCCAGGGACAGCTCAGACCCAGATTCACAGCGAATACATCCCGCATACCTCACCAATGGTTAGCTCAGACCCAGATTCATTGTGAATACAGCCCCCATACTGCACCCGGGGTCAGCTCAATCCCAGATTCACTGAGAATACAGCTCCCATGACCCACCCAATGTCAGCTGAGATCCAGATTCACTGTGATTACATCCCACATCGCACACCCAGAGTCAGCTCAGACCCAGTTCAGTCTGAACAAATTTCCCCTACCATACCCAGGGTTAGCTCAGACACAGATTCACTGTGAAAATATGCCCCATACCCCACCTGGGGTTAGTTCAGACAAAGATAACGTGTGAATATAGTTCCCAAACCCACCAAGTGTCAGCTGAGACCCAGATTCACTGTGAATACAGCCCAGATATCCCACGCAGGGTCAGCTCAGACCCAGATTCGTTGTGAATACATCCCCCTACACCACCCAGGGACAGCTCAGACATAGAATGAATGTGAATACATGGCCCATTCCAGACCCAGGGATAGCTTATACCCAGATTCACTGTGACTACATCCCCCTTACACCACCCAGTGTCAGCTCAGACCCAGATTCACTGGGAATATCGCCTACATCCCCACCCATGGCCAACTCACACCCAGATTCGCTGTGAATACAACACCCATACCACAGCCAGGGTCAGCTCAGACCCAGACTCACTGTGAATAAAACTCGTTACCCCATCCAGGGTCAGCACAGTTTCTGATTCACTGTGATTACAGCCCCCATAACCCACGAAGATTCAGCCCAGACCCAGATTCATTGTGAATACAGCCCCTATACCCCACCCAGGAATAGCTCAGACCCAGATTCACTGTGAATAAGACCCCCAGACCCCATTCAACACCAGTTCAGACCCAGATTCACTGTAAATACATGCACCATATGCCAACAAGGGTCAACTCAGACCCAGACTCTCTGTCAATGCAGCACCCATAAACAACACAAGGATAGCACAGACACAGATTCACTGTAAATACAGTCCCCATATCCCATTTGGGGTCAACTCAGGCCCAGATTCACTGTGGATACAGCCCGAATAGCACACTGAGTGTCAGCTCAGACACAGATTCACTGTGAAAACAGCCCCATGCCCGACCCAGGGTTAGTTCAGACCCTGATACCGTGTGAATTTAGTCCCCAAACCCAACAAGGGTCAGCTGAGACCCAGATTCACTGTGAATACACCCGCATACTACACATAGGGTCAACTCAGACCCAGATTAATTGTGAATACAACCCCGAAACCTCACCAAGGGACAGCTCAGATCCAGATTGACTGTGGATACATCACCCATTCCCAATCCAGGGATAGCTCAGACTCAGATTCACTGTGAATACAGCCTCCATACATCACCCAGGGTCAGATCAGATCCAGATTTTCTGTTGCTACATCGCCTATATCACACACAGGGTCTGCTCAGTTCCCCATTCCCTGTGGATACAGCACACATACCCCATCCAGGATCAGCTCAGCCACAGATTCACTGTGAATACATCCCCATACCCTACTCAGGGTCAGCTCGGACCCGGATTCATTTTGACTACATCCCCCTTACATCACCCAGGGTCAGCCCAGATTCACTGTGAAAGCATCACCTATACCACAGCCAGGGTCAGCTCAGACCAAGACTCACTGTGACTACAGCTCCAATATCCCACCCAGGTTAGCACAGAAGCAGATTTACTGAGAATACATCCCCCATACCCCACTGACGGTTAGCTCAGACACAGACTCACTGTGAATACAGCCACCATATCCCAACAAGGGCCAGTTCAGTGTGAACAAATCTCCCACACCAAACCCACGGTTAGCTCAGACCCAGATTCGTGTGAATACAGCCTCCATACTTTACGCAGGGTCTGCTCAGACCCCGATTCACTGTAAATCCAGCACCCATAGCCCACTCAGAGTCAATTTCACTGTGAATGCATCCCCCAATGAACCACCCAGTGTCAGTTGAGATCCAGATTCACTGTGGCAAAAACAATGACTGCAGATGCTGGAAACCAGAGTCGAGATTAGAGTGGTGCTGGAAAAGCACAGCAGTTCAGGCAGTTTCCAGGGAGCAGTAAAATCGATGTTTCGGACAAAAGCTCTTCATCAGGAATACAGAGAGCCTGAAGGGTGGAGAGGTAAGTGAGAGGAGGGTGGGGCTGGGGAGAAAGTAGCATAGGGTCAAATAGGTGAGTGGGGGAGTGGGATTACATCCCACATACCACACCCAGAGTCAGCTCAGACCCAGTTCAATGTGAACAACTCCACCCGATAACACCCAGGGTAGCTCAGACAGATTCACTGTGAATACAGCCCTCATAGCACACTGAGTGCCAGCTCAGACCCATATTCACTGTTAATATAGATGCCATACTGCACCGAGGATTAGCTCAGACACAGACTCAGAGTGAACACAGCCCGTGTATCCCACCGAGGACCAATTCAGAAACAGATGTACAGAGAATACATCCCTCATACCCCACCAAGGGTTAGCTCAGACCCTGATTTATTGTGATTAGAGCCCCCATACGCCACCCAGGGTCAGCTCAGACCCAGATTCCTGGAAATACAGCCACCATATCCGACCCAGTGTTCGTTCAGACCCAGATTCCATGTGAATACAGTCCCCAAACCCACCAAGGGTCAGCTGAGACCCAGATTCATTGTGAATACTTCTCCCATATCCAAACCAGTGATAGCACAGACACAGATTCACTGAGAATACTCACCCCATATCCACCCAGGGTCAGCTCAGATCCAGATTCAATGTGAAAATAGCCCCCATATCCCAACAAGGGACAGCTCAGACGCAGTTCAGTGTGAACAAATCCCCCATACCACACCCACAGTTAGCTCAGACCCAGATTCGTGTGAATACAGCCTCCATACCTCACCGACGGTTAGCTCAGACCCAGATTCATTGTGTATTCAGCCCCATACTGCACCTGGGGTCAGCTCAATCCCAGATTCACTGTGAATACAGCCCCCATGCCCCAGCCAGGATTAGAACAGACTCAGATTCACTGTGAATACACCTCCCCATGTCCCATCCAGTGTCAGCTGAGATCCAGATTCACCGTGATTACATCCCACATCGCACACCCAAGGTCAGCTCAAAATCCTCCCGTACCATACCGAGGGTTAGCTCCGACACAGATTCACTGTGAATACATCCCCAATATCTGACCCAGGGTTAGTTCAGAACCAGATACTGTGTGAATATAGTCCCAAACTCATCAAGGGTCAGCTCAGACCCAGATTCATTGTGAATACATCCCCTTTACACCACCCAGGCACAGCTCACGACACAGATTGACTGTGAATACATTGCCCATTCCCGACCCTGGGATAGCTCACACGCAGATTCACTATGACTACATCCCCCTTACACCATCCAGTGTCAGCTCAGACCAAGATTCACTGGGTATACAGCCTCCATCCCCACCCAGGGTCAGGTCAGACCCAGATTCACTGCGAACACAGCACCCCTACCACAGCCAGGGTCAGCTCAGACTAAGTTTCACGTGAATACAATATTCTTACCCCACCCAGGGTCAGCTCAGACCCAGACTCACTGAATACAACCCATTACCCCACCCAGGGTGAGCACAGATTCAGATTCACATTGATTAAAGCTACCATATCTCACGAAGATTCAGCCCAGACCCAAATTCACTATCAATACCCAACCCAGGGTTAGCTCAGGCCAAGGTTCACTGTGAATACAGCCCCCATACTCAATCCAGGGTCAGCTCAGACCCAGATTCACTGTGAATACAGCCCCCATATTGCACCCAGTGTGAGCTCAGACCCAGGTGCACTGTCAGTACGTTCCCCATAGCACACCCAGAATCAGCTCAGACCCAGATTCACTCTGAATACAGACCCCATTACCCACCCAGGGGCAGCTCAGACACAGCCTCATTGTGAATATAGCCTCCTTACCCAACCTAGGGTTAGCTCAGACCCAGATTCACTGTGAATACATACGCCATATCCCACCCAGGGTCAGCTCAGAACCAGATTCACTGTGAATCCAGCACCATTGCACACCCAGGGACCGCACAGACACAGATTTACTGTGAACCCCACACAGGGTTAGCTCAAACGGTTTCACTGAAAATACAGCCCCAATACCCCTACTGGGAACAGCTCAAAGCCAGATTCACTATCAATACAGCCTCTATTGCACACCCATGGTCAGCCCAGACCCAGATTCACTGTGAATACTTGCACCACAGTCCAACCAGGGTCAGCTCAGAACCAGATTCACTGTAAATGTAGCACCCACACCCAACCCAGGGATAGCTCACACCCAGATTCACTGTGAATACAGCCCCCACACCCCACCAAGGGTCAGCTAAGGCCAAGATTCTTTGTAAGTACATCACCCATTCGCCAACCAGGGTCTGTTCAGACCCAGATTCACTGTGAATACAGCCTCAATACACCCCCCAGCGTCAGCTCAGACAGGCATTCATTGTAAATACAACAGCCATATCGCAACCAGGTTCACCTTCGACGCTGATTCACTGTGAATACAGACACCACACTTGACCCAGGTTTAGTTCTGACTCAGATTCAATGTGAATACAGTTCCCATAAACCACCCAGGGTCAGCTCAGACCAAAGTTCACTGTGAATACAGCTCCTAAACACAGTCCAGGGAGACCACAGACACAGATTCACTGTGAATACAGCTCACACACCCTCCCCAAGGATATCGCAGAGCCAGATTCACTGTGAATACACCCCACATACCCCACCCATGGTCAGCTCAGACGCAGACTCACTGTGAATACAGATCCCATACCAAACCCAGGGTCAGCTCAGATCCAGATTCACTGCGAATACAGCCCGCATCCCCCACCAAGGGTTCTCTCAGACCCAGATTTACTGTGAAGACAGCCCCCACAGAACACCCAGGGTCAGCTCCGAGCCAGATTCACATTGTGCACAGCCACTTAGTGCACCTAGGGTCAGCTCAGATCCAGATTCACTGCGAATATTGCCCCCATACTGCACCTAGAGTCAACACAGACACAGATTCGCCATGAATCACCCCCCTTTCCCCACTCAGCGTTACTTCAGACCCAGATTCACTGTAAATACATCCCCTATGTCCCAACCAGTGTCAGCTCAGGACCAGATTCACTCTGAATACAGCCCCATACCTCAACCAGAGTCAGCTCCGACCCAGACTCACTGTGCGTGCAGTCCCCATATCCCATCCAGGGTGTTCAGACCCAGACACATTTCGAATACAATCCTCATACTCCACCAAGTTTCATGCTACACATTCAGATTAACTGTGAATACAGCCCCCATGGCCCACCCAGTGTCAGAGCAGTACCAGACGCACTGTAAATACAGCACTAGTGCCCACCCTGTGACAGCTCAGACCCACATTGAATGCACCCCCGTTCCCCACACAGGGGAAGGTCAGATACAGTTTCACTGAAAATACAGACCCAATACCCCAACCGGGAACAGCTCAAAGCCACATTCACTGTGAATACAGCCCCCATTCCCCACCCAGGGTTAGTCCAGACCCAGATTCACTGTGAATACAGCTCTCACACACTGCCCAGGGAGAGCACAGACACAGATTCACTGCAAATACAACAACCATACAGCACCTGGACACCCCGTGCTGGCCTCTTACCCGCCCTCGATCTCTTCATAGCCAACTGCTGCCGCGGGATTAACTGCCTCAACCTGTCCACTCCTCTCACCCACTCCAACCTCTCACCCTCGGAACGTGCAGCCTTCCTCTCCCTCAGCTCAAACCCCAACCTCACCATCAAACCGACAGACAAGTGAGGCGCGGTGGTAGTTTGGCGCACCGATCTTTACATTGCTGAGGCTAAACGCCAGCTCGCGGACACCCCCTCCTACTGCCCCCTTGACCATGACCCCACCTCCCAGCACCAAACCATCATCTCCCAGACCATCCATAACCTCATCATCTCAGCGGATCTCCCATCCACTGCCTCCAACCTCATAGTCCCACAACCCCGCACCGCCCGTTTCTACCTCCTGCCCATAATCCACAAACCTGACTGCCCCGGCCGACCTATTGTCTCAGCCTGCTCCTGCCCCACCGAACTTCATCTCTGCATACTTCAACATGGTCCTGTCCCCCTTAATCTAAGAACTCCCCACCTACGTTCAGGAGACCACCTATGCCCTCCATCTCCTCCATGATTTTCGCTTCCTCGGCCCCCAACGCCTTATCTTCACCATGGACATACAGTCTCCATCCCCCATCATGAAGGCCTCAAAGCCCTCCGCTTCTTCCTTTCCTGCCGACCCAATCAGTACTCTTCCACTGACACCCTCCTTCGACTGACTGAACTTGTTCTCACTCTGAACAACTTCTCTTTCCAATACTCCCACTTCCTTCAAACCAAAGGAGTAGCCATGGGCACCCGCATGGGCCCCAGCTATGCCTGCCTTTTCGTCAGATATGTGGAACAGTCCATCTTCCGCAGCTACACTGGCACCACCCCCCATCGTTTCCTCTGCTACATTGATGACTGTATCGGCGCTACCTCGTGCTCCCACGTGGAGGTTGAACAGTTCATCCACTTTACTAACACCTTCCACCCCGAACTCAAATTTACCTGGACCATCTCAGACTCCTCCCTCCCCTTCCTAGACCTCTCCATTTCTATCTCAGGTGACCGACTCAGGACGGACATTTACTATAAACCGACCAACTCCCACAGCAACCTAGATTCCACCTCCTCCCACCCTGCTCCCTGTAAAAACGCTATCCCATATTCACAATTCCTTCGCCTCCACCGCATCTGCTCCCAGGAGGACCAGTTCCAAAACTGAACAACCCAGATGGCCTCCTCCTTCAAAGACTGCAATTTCCCCCCAGACGTGGTTGACGATGCTCTCCACCGCATCTCCTCCACTTCCCGCTCCTCCGCCCTTGAACCCCGCCCCTCCAATCGCCATCAGGACAGAACCTCACTGGTCGTTACCTACCACCCCACCAACCTCCCAATACATCATATCATCCTTCGTCATTTCTGCCACCTCCAAACAGACCCCACCACCAGGGATATATTTCCCTCCCCTCCCCATCAGCGTTCCGGAAAGACGACTCCCTCCGCGACTCCCTTGTCAGGTCCACGCGTCCCACCAACCCAAACTCCACTTCCGGCACCTTTCCCTGCAACCACAAGAAATGCAAAACTTGTGCCCACACCTCCCCCCTCACTTCCCTCCAAGGCTCCAAGGGATCCTTCCATATCCGTCACAAATTCACCTGCACCTCCACACACATCATTTACCACATCCGCTGCACCCGATGTGGCCTCCTCTACATTGGGGAGACAGGCCACCTATTTGCGGAACGTTTCAGAGAACACCCACACCAACCAACCCTGTGGCTGAACACTTCAACTCCCCCTCCCACTCCGCCAAGGACATACAGGTCATTGGCCTCCTCCATCACCAGACCATGTCATCACGACGCTTGGAGGAAGAGCGCCTCATCTTCCACCTAGGAACCCTCCAACCACAAGGGATGAATGCAGATTTCTCCAGCTTCCTATTTCCCCTCCCCTCACCTTATCTCAGTCCCAACCCTCGGACTCAGCACCGCCTTCTTGACCTGCAATCTTCTTCCGACCTCTCCGCCCCCACCCCCTCTCCGGCCTATCACCCTCACCTTAAACTCCGTCCATCTATCGCATTCCGAATGCCCCTCCCCCAAGTCCCTCCTCCCTACCTTTTATCTGAGCCTGCTTAGCACACCTTTCTCATTCCTGAAGAAGGGCTTATACCCCAAACGTCGACTCTTCTGCTCCTTGGATGCTGCCTGACCTGCTGCGCTTTTTCAGCAACACATTTTTCAGCTCCGATCTCCAGCATCTGCAGTCCTCACTTTCTCCCACGCAGAGATAGCTCAGACACAAATTCACTGTGAATGCAGCACCATTACCCTGCGCAAAGCCAGATTCACTGTGAATACAACCTCCATTCTCCACCCAGGGTCAGCTCAGACCCAGATTCACTGTGCATACATCCCTCGTTCTCCACCCAGGGTTAGCTCAGACACAAGGTTCACTGAAAATACAGACCCATACTCCAACCAGGGTCAGCTCAAAGCCAGATTCACTGTGAATACAACCCCCATTCTCCACCCTGGGTCAGCTCAGACACAGTTTCACTGAAAATACAGACCCATACCCCACCCAGTGTCAGCTCAGACCCAGATTCACAGTGAATACTGTGAATTCTGCCTCTTTTACACCCATCACCAGTGTCAGCTCAGAAACAGATTTACTCTGAATACTTCACACATATCCCACCGATGGTTAGCTCAGACCCAGATTCACAGTGAATACAGCCACCATATCCCAACAAGGGTCAGCGCAGACCCAGTTCAGTGTGAACAAATCTCCCACACCACACCCACGGATCATTCAGACCCAGATTCATGTCAATACCACCTCCATACTCTACGCTGGGTCTGCTCAGACCCCTATTCACTGTAAATACAGCCCCCATAGCCCACTCAATGTCAGCTCAGACCCAGATTTTCTGTGAATACATCGCCCAATGACCCACCCAGTGTCAGCTGAGATCTAGACTCACTGGGATTTCATCCCACATATCACACCCAGAGTCAACTCAGACCCAGATTCACTGTGATTACATCCCACATACCACACCCAGGGTTAGCTCAGACACAGATTCACTGTGAGTGCAGCCACCAAATCCACCAAGGGTCAGCTGAGACCCAGATTCATTGCGAATATAGCTCCCGTACACAGTTCAGCGATAGCACAGACACAGATTCACTGAGAATGTATTAGATTACTTACAGTGTTGAAACAGGCCCTTCGGCCCAACCAGTCCACACCGACCCGCCGAAGCGCAACCCACCCATACCTCTACATTTACCCCTTATCTAACACTACGGGCAATTTTAGCATGGCCAATTCACCTGACCTGCACATCTTTGGACCGTGAAGGAAACCGAAGTACACGCAGACACGGGGAGAATGTGCAAACTCCACACAGTCAGTCACCCGAGGCGGGAATTGACCCTGGGTCTCTGGCGCTGTGAGGCAGCAGTAATTACCACTGTGCCACCGTGCCACCCACAGCTCCCATACTCCACCAAGGGTCAGTTCCGATCCAGATTCACTGTGAATACATTTCCCATCCAACACCCAGGGTCAGCTCAGACCCAGACTCACTGTGAATACATGCACCATACCCCAACCATGGTCAGCTCAGACCCAGACTCAATGTCAATGCAGCACCCATACCGTACCCAGGGTCAGCTCTGACCCAGAATCACAGTGAATACTGTGAATATTGTCGCTTTTACACCCACCACTAGGGTCAGCTCAGAAACAGATTTACTCTGAATACTTCACACATACCCCACCGATGGTTAGCTCAGAACCAGATTCACTGTGAATACAACCCCCATATCCCACCAAGGGTCAGCTTAGACACAGGTTCACTGTGAATACATCTCCCATTCCGCACCCAGGGTCAGCTCAGACCCAGATTCACAGTGAATACTGTGAATATTGCACCTTTTACACACACCACCAGGGTCAGCTCAGAAGCAGATGCACTCTGAATACTTCACACATGCCCCACCGATGAATGGTTGAGACCCATATTCAGTGTGGATATAGCCTTAATACCCCACCCAATGTCAGCTGAATCCCATATTGACTGTGAATACATCCCCCATAGCACACCCAGAGTCAGGACACACCCAGATTCATGTGATTACAGCCCCCATGCTCTACGCAGTGTCTGCTCAGAGCCCAATTCATTGTGAATACAGCCCCCATAGCACATTCAGGGTCAGCTCAGACCCATATTCACTGGGAATACAGCCCCTATGCCCCACCCAGGGTTAGTTCAGACCCAGTGTGAATACTGTCCCCAAACACACCAAGGGTCATCTCAGACCCAGATTTACTGTGATTACATCCCTCTACCCTACCAAGGGTTCAGCTCAGACCACAATTCACTGTTAATACAGGCCCCGTACTCCATCCAGGGTTAGCTCAGACACAGATTCATTGTTAATACAGCCTCCACACCCCATCCAGGGTTAGCTCAGACACAGATTCATTGTTAATACAGCCTCCACACCCCATCCAGGGTTAGCTCAGACACAGATTCATTGTGAATACAGCCCCCATACCCATCCAGGTTTAGCTCAGACACAGACTTAGAGTGAATACAGCTCGTACTTCCCACCCCTGGGTCTGCTCAGACCCAGATTCATGGTGAATACATCCCGCATACCTCACCAATGGTTAGCTCAGACCCCGATTCCTTGCGAATACAGCCCCCATACTGCACCTGGAGTCAGCTCAGACCCAGTTCAGTGTGATCAAATTCCCCCTATCTTACCCAGGGTTAGCTCAGACAGAGATTCACTATGAATACAGCCATAATAGCACACTGAGTGTCAGCTCAGACACAGATTCACTGTGAAAACATGCCCCATACCCCACCCGGGGTTAGTTCAGACCCAGATACCGTGTGAATATAGTTCCCAAACCCACCATGGGTCTGCTGAGACCCAGATTCACTGTGAATACAGCCCAGATATCCCACGCAGGGTCAGCACAGAAACAGATTTACTGAGAATACATCCCCCAGACCCCACAGACAGTTAGCTCAGACACAGATTCACTGTGAATACAACCCCCATTCTCCACCCAAGGTCAGCTCAGAACCCGATTCAGTGGGAATACAGCCCCCATAATCCACCCAGGGTTAGTCCGGATGTAGATTCACTGTGAATGCAGCTCTCAGAAACAGCCAAGGGATACCACAGACAGAGATTCACTACGAATACAACCCCATACCTCAACCAGGGTCAGCTCAGACCCAGATTCACTGTGAATACATCCAACATACCCTACACAAGGATAACTCAGAACCTGATTCACTGTGAATACAACCCCCATATTGCACCCGGGGATAGTTCAGACGCAGATTCACTGTGAATGCAGCCTCAGTATCTCATCTAGAGTCAACTCAGACCCAGATTCACTGCGAATACAGCCCACATACCTCACCGAGGGTCAGCTCAGACACAGGTTCACTGTGAATACATCCAACATGCCCTACGCAAGGATACCTCAGAACCAGATACATTGTGAATACAACCCACATATCCCAACATGAGTCAGCTCTGACCCAGATTCACTATGAATACATGACCATTTGCCAACCAGGGTCAGCTCAGACCCAAACTCACTATCAATGCAGGACCCATTCCGCACCCAGGGTCAGCTCAGACCCAGATTCACAGTGAATGCTGTGAAAATTGCACCTTTTACACACACCACCAGGGTCAGCTCAGAAGCAGATTTACTCTAAATACTCCACACATACCCCACCGATGGATAGCTCAGATCCATATTCACTGTGAATACAGCCGTAATACACCACACAGTGTCAGCTGAATCCCATATTCACTGTGAATACATCCCCCATAGCACACCCAGCATCAGGTCAGACTCAGATTCATGTGATTACAGCCCCCATGATCTACGCAGTGTCTGCTCAGAGCCCAATTCATTGTGAACACAGCCCCCATAGCACACTCAGTGTCAGCTCAGACCCATATTCACTGTGAATACACTCCCCTTCCTGACCCAGGGTTAATTCAGACCCAGATTCTGTGTGAATACAGTCCCCAAACACACCAAAGGTCAGCTGAGACCCAGATTCATTGTGAATACAGCCCACATACCCCACGCAGGGTCAGATCAGATCCAGATTCATTGTGAATACCTCCCCCAAAACCTCACCCAGGGACAGCTCAGACCCAGATTGACTGTGAATACATCACCCATTCCCGTCCCAGGGATAGCTCAGACACAGATTCACTGTGAAAACATCGCCTGTACCACAGCCAGGGTCAGCTCAGACCAAGACTCACTGTGATTCCGGCTCCAACATCCCACCCAGGGTCGGCACAGAAACAGATTTACTGAGAATACATCCCCCATACCCCACCGACGGTTAGCTCAGACACAGATTCCCTGTGAATACACACCCCATTCCCGACCCAGGGTTAGCTCAGACCCAGATTCACTGTAAATATAGTTCCCATACCCACTCAGGGTCAGCTCAGACCTAGATTTACTGTGAATACAGGCAACATTCCGCACGCAGTGTCAGCTCTGACCCAGATTCACTGTGATTACAACCACCATACCCCAACAAGGGTCAGCTCAGACCCAGTTAAGTGTGAACAAATCTCACACACTACACCCACGGTTCATTCATGTCAACACAACCTCCATACTCTACGCAGGGTCTGCTCAGACCCCTATTCACTGTAAATACAGCCCCCATAGCCCACTCAATGTCAGCTCAGACCCAGATTCACTGTGAATACATCGCCCAATGACCCACCCAGTGTTAGCTGAGATCCAGACTCACTGTGATTACATCCCTCATACCACACCCAGAGTCAGCTCAGACCAGTTCAGTGTGATCAAATCCCGTCACCACACCCAGGGTTAGCTCAGACACAGATTCACTGTGAATACAGCCCACATACCTCACCCAGGGTCAGTTCAGACACAGGTTCACTGTGAATCCATCCAACATACCCTACCCAAGAGATACCTCAGAACCAGAGTTACTGTGAATACAGCCCCCATATCCGACCCAGGGTTAGTTCAGACCCAGATTCCATGTGAATACAGTCACCAAACACACCAAGGGTCAGCTGAGACCCAGATTCATTGCGAATACAGCTCCCATACACAGCCCAGCGATAGCACAGGCACAGATTCACTGAGAATACTCACCCCATATCCACCCAGGTTCAGTTCAGACCCAGATTCGCTGTGAATACAGCTCCCATACTCCACCAAGGGTCAGCTCCGATCCAGATTCACTGTGAATACATTTCCCATCCAACTCCCAGGGTCAGCTCAATCCCAGATTCACTGTGAATACATGCACCATACCCCAACCACGGTCAGCTCAGAGCTGAAAATGTATTGCTGGTTAAAGCTCAGGCCCAGCTCAGTGTGAACAAATCTCTCATACCACATCCATGGTTAGCTCAGACCCAGATTCGTGTGAATACAGCCTCCATACCCTACGCAAGGATACCTCAGAACCAGATTCACTGTGAATACAGCCACCATATCACACCAAGGGTCAGCTCAGACCCAGTTCAGTGTGAACAAATCTCCCATACCTCACCGACGGTTAGCTCAGACCCAGATTCATTGTGTATTCAGCCCCATACTGCACCCAGGGTCAGCTCAATCCCAGATTCACAGTGAATACAGCCCCCATGCCCCAGCCAGGATTAGAACAGACTCAGATTCACTGTGAATACATCTCCCCATGTCCCATCCAGTGTCAGCTGAGATCCAGACTCACTGTGATTACATCCCACGTCACACAACCAAAGTCAGCTCAAAATCCCCCGTACCATACCGAGGGTTAGCTCAGACACAGATCCACTGCAAATACAACTACCATACAGCACCTGGACACCCCGTGCTGGCCTCTTACCAACCCTCGATCTCTTCATAGCCAACTGCTGCCGTGACATTAACTGCCTCAACCTGTCCACTCCTCTCACCCAATCCAACCTCTCACCCTTGAAAAGTGCAGCCCTCCACTCCCTCCGCTCCAACCCCAACCTCACCATCAAACCGGCAGACAAGTGAGGCGCGGTGGTAGTTTGGCGCATCGATCTTTACATTGCTGAGGCTAAACGCCAGCTCGCGGACACCTCCTCCTACTGCCCCCTTGACCATGACCCCACCTCCCACCACCAAACCATCATCTCCAAGCCCATCCATAACCTCATCATCTCAGCGGATCTCCCATCCACCGCCTCCAACCTCATAGTCCCATAACCCCGCACCGCCCGTTTCTACCTCCTGCCCAAAATCCACAAACCTGACTGCCCCGGCCGACCCATTGTCTCAGCCTGCTCCTGCCCCACCGAACTCATCTCTGCATACTTCAACATGGTCCTGTCCCCCTTAGTCTAAGAACTCCCCACCTACGTTCAGGAGACCACCCATGCCCTCCATCTCCTCCATGATTTTCACTTCCTCGGCCCCCAACGCCTTATCTTCACCATGGACATACAGTCTCCATCCCCCATCATGAAGGCCTCAAAGCCCTCCGCTTCCTCCTTTCCTGCCTACCCAACCAGTACTCTTCCACTGACACCCTCCTTCGACTGACTGAACTGGTCCTCACTCTGAACAACTTCTCTTTCCAATCTTCCCACTTCCTCCAAACCAAAGGAGTAGCCATGGGCACCCGCATGGGCCCCAGCTATGCCTGCCTTTTCGTCAGATATGTGGAACAGTCCATCTTCCGCAGCTACACTGGCACCACCCCCCATCATTTCCTCTGCTACATCGATGACTGTATCAGCGCTATCTCGTGCTCCCACGTGGAGGTTGAACAGTTCATCCACTTTACTAACACCTTCCACCCCGAACTCAAATTTACCTGGACCATCTCAGACTCCTCCCTCCCCTTCCTAGACCTCTCCATTTCTATCTCAGGTGACCGACTCAGGACGGACATTTACTATAAACCGACCAGCTCCCACAGCAACCTAGATTCCACCTCCTCCCACCCTGCTCCCTGTAAAAACGCTATCCCATATTCACAATTCCTTCACCTCCACCGCATCTGCTCCCAGGAGGACCAGTTTCAAAACTGAACAACCCAGATGGCCTCCTCCTTCAAAGACTGCAATTTCCCCCCAGACGTGGTTGACGATGCTCTCCACCGCATCTCCTCCACTTCCCGCTCCTCTGCCCTTGAACCCCGCCCCTCCAATCGCCATGAGCACAGAATCCCACTGGTCCTCAACTACCACCTCACCAACCTCCCGATACATCGTATCATCCTTCGTCATTTCCGCCACCTCCAAACAGACCCCACCACCAGGGATATATTTCCCTCCCCTCCCCATCAGCGTTCCGGAAAGACGACTCCCTCCGCGACTCCCTTGTCAGGTCCACACGTCCCACCAACCCAACCTCCACTCCCGGCACCTTTCCCTGCAACCACAAGAAATGCAAAACCTGTGCCCACACCTCTCCCCTCACTTTCCTCCAAGGCTCCAAGGGATCCTTCTATATCCGTCACAAATTCACCTGCACCTCCACACCCATCATTTACTGCATCCACTGCACCCGATGTGGCCTCCTCTACATTGGGGAGACTGGCCACCTATTTGCGGAACGTTTAAGAGAACAGCCGCAACAACCAACTCAACCGGCCTGTGGCTGAACACTTTAACTCTCCCTCCCACTCCGCCAAGGACATACAGGTCATTGGCCTCCTCCATCACCACCTTGACCTGCAATCTTCTTTCCGACCTCTCCGCCCCCATCCCCTCTCCGGCCTATCACCCTCACCTTAACCTCGTTCCACCTATCACATTCCCAACGCCCCTCCCCCAAGTCCCTCCTCCCTACCTTTTATCTGAGCCTGCTTAGCACACTCTCCTCATTCCTGAAGAAGGGCTCATGACCGAAACGTCGATTCTTCTGCTCCTTGGATGCTGCCTGACCTGCTGCGCTTTTCCAGCAACACATTTTTCAGCTCTGATCTCCAGCATCTGCAGTCCTCACTTTCTCCCACAGAGATAGCTCAGACACAAATTCACTGTGAACGCAGCACCATTCCCCTCCCAGGGACAGTTCAGACCCAGATTCACTGTGGATGCATCCCTTGTTCCCCACCCAGGGTTAGCTCAGACACAAGGTTCACTGAAAATACAGACCCATACTCCAACCAGGGTCAGCTCACAGCCAGATTCACTGTGAATACAACCCCCATTCTCCACCCTGGGTCAGCTCAGACCAGATTCAGTAGGAATACAGCCCCCATGCTCAGCTCAGAACCAAATTCACTATGAACATCCCTCTTTGTCCCACACAGGGATAGCTCAGACACAAATTCACAGTGAATACATCCCCCGTTTCCCACCCAGGGCCAGCTCAGACACAGGTTCACTGTGAATCCATCCAACATGCCCTACCCAAGGATACCTCAGACCCAGATTCCATGTGAATACAGTCCCCAAACACACCAACAGTCAGCTGAGACCCAGATTCATTGCGAATACAGCTCCCATACACAGCCCAGTGATAGCACAGACACAGAGAATACTGAGAATACTCACCCCATATCCACCCAGGTTCAGCTCAGGCTCAGACTCAACGTCAATGCAGCACCCATACCGCACCCAGGGTCAGCTCAGACCCAGATTCACAGTGAATACTGTGAATTCTGCCTCTTTTACACCCATCACCAGTGTCAGCTCAGAAACAGATTTACTCTGAATACTTCACACATACCCCACCGATGGTTAGCTCGGATCCAGATTCACTGTGAATACAGCCACCATATCCCAACAAGGGACAGCTCAGACGCAGTTCAGTGTGAACAAATCCCCCATACCACACCCACAGTTAGCTCAGACCCAGATTCGTGTGAATACAGCCTTCATACCTCACCGACGGTTAGCTCAGACCCAGATTCATTGTGTATTCAGCCCCATACTGCACCTGGGGTCAGCTCAATCCCAGATTCACTGTGAATACAGCCCCCATGCCCCAGCCAGGATTAGAACAGACTCAGATTCACTGTGAATACACCTCCCCATGTCCCATCCAGTGTCAGCTGAGATCCCGATTCACCGTGATTACATCCCACATTGCACACCCAAGGTCAGCTCAAAATCCTCCTGTACCATACCGAGGGTTAGCTCCGACACAGATTCACTGTGAAAAACATCCCCAATACCTGACCCAGGGTTAGTTCAGACCCTGATACTGTGTGAATATAGTCCAAACTCATCAAGGGTCAGCTGAGACCCTGATTCATTGTGAACATAGCCCACATACCCCACACAGGGTCAGCTCAGACCCAGATTCATTGTGAATACATCCCCTTTACACCACCCAGGCACAGCTCACGACACAGATTGACTGTGAAAACATCGCCCATTCCCTGGGATAGCTCACACGCAGATTCACTATGACTACATCCCCCTTACACCACCCAGTGTCAGCTCAGACCCAGATTCATTGGGATATAGCCTCCATCCCCACCCACAGCCTGTGAATACTTGCACCACACTCCAACCAGGGTCAGCTCAGACCCAGATTCACTGCGAACACAGCACCCATACCACAGCCAGGGTCAGTTCAGACCCAGACTCACTGAATGCAACCCATTACCCCACCCAGGGTGAGCACAGATTCAGATTCACAGTGATTAAAGCTACCATATCCCACGAAGATTCAGCCCAGACCCAAATTCACTATCAATATCCAACCCAGGGTTAGCTCAGACCCAGATTCACTGTGAATACAGCCCCCATATTGCACCCAGTGTGAGCTCAGACCCAGATGCACTGTCAGTACGTTCCCCATAGCACACCCAGAGTCAGCTCAGACGCAGATTCACTCTGAATACAGACCCATTCACCCACCCAGGGACAGCTCAGACACAGCCTCATTGTGAATATAGCCTCCTTACCCAAACTAGGGTTAGCTCAGACCCAGATTCACTGTGAATACATCCCCCATATCCCACCCAGGGTCAGCTCAAAACCAGATTCACTGTGAATACAGCACCATTGCACACCCAGGGACCGCACAGACACAGATTCACTGTGAACCCACACAGGGTTAGCTCAGACAATTTCACTGAAAATACAGGCACATACACCAACCAGAGTGAGCTCAAAGCCAGATTCACTATCAATACAGCCTCTATTGTACACCCATGGTCAGCCCAGACCTAGATTCACTGTGAATACTTGCACCACACTCCAACCAGGGTCAGCTCAGACCCAGATTCACTGTCAATGCAGCCCCCACACCCAACCCAGGAATAGTTCACACCCAGATTCACAGTGAATACAGCCCCCACACCCCACCAAGGGTCAGCTAAGACCCAGATTCTTTGTAAGTAAATCACCCATTCGCCAATCAGGGTCTGTTCAGACCCAGATTTACTGTGAATACAACCTCAATACACCTCCCAGCGTTAGCTCAGACAGGCATTCACTGTAAATACAATACACATATCGCAACCAGGTTCACCTTCGACCCTGATTCACTATGAATACAGACACCACACCTGACCCAGGTTTAGTTCTGACTCAACGTATATACAGTTCCCATAAACCACCCAGGGTCAGCTCAGATCCAGATTTTCTGTTGATACATGGCCCATACCACATGCAGGGTCTGCTCAGACCACCAATCCCTGTGAATGCAGCGCCCATACCCAATTCAGAATCGGCACAGCCACAGATTCTCTGTGAAAATATCCCCCTACCCTAAGCAGGGTCAGCTCAGGACCAAATTCATGACAACTACATCCCACGAACATCACACAGGGTTAGTTAGGACCCAAATATATTGTGAATACAGCAACCATATGCCATCCAGGGTCAGCACAGACCAAGATTAACTGTGGAAACATGATCTATACCACAGCCAGTGTCAGTTCAGACCAAGTCTCACTGTGATTACAGCTCCGATATCCCACCCAGGATCAGCTCAGACCAAGACTCACTGAGATTTCAGCTCCGATATCCCATAGCTAGGGTCAGCTCAGACCAAGACTCACTGAAATTACAGCTCCAATACCCCACCGAGTGTCAGCTGAGACCACGACTCAGTCTGTTTACAGCTCCGATATCTCACCCAGGGTGAGCTCAGAACAAGTCTCACTGTGATTACAGCCCTGATATCCCACCCAGGATCAGCTCAGATCAAGACTCATTGTGATTACACCTCCAATATCCCACCGAGTGTCAGCTCAGACCAAGACTCACTGTGAGTACAGCTCTGATATCCCACCCAGAGTCAGCTCACACCAAGATACACGGTGATTTCAGCTTCGATATCCCACAGCCAGGGTCAGCTCAGACCAAGACTCACTGTGATGTCAGTTCCGATATCCAACCGAGTATCAGCTGAGACCAAAACTCACAATGGTTACATTTCTGATATCCCATCAAGGGTCAGCTTAGACCAAGACTCACTCTGATTATAGCTCCGATATCCCACCCAGGGTCAGCACAGACCAAGACTCACTGTGATTACAGCTCTGATATCCTACTCAGGGTCAGCTCAGACCAAGACTCACTGTGATTTCATCTCCGATATCCAACCGAGTGTCAGCTCAGACAAAGACTCACTCGGATTATAGCTCCGATATCCCACCAAGGGTCAGCTCAGACCAAGTCTCAATGTAGTTACTGCTCCGATATCCCATCCATGGTCAGCTCAGATTAAGACTAATTGTGATTACAGATCCGATATCCCATCGAGTGTCAGCTCCGACCATGATTCACTGTGATTACAGCTCCGATATCCCACAGCCAGGGTCAGCTAAGACTAAGTCTCACTGTGATTACAGCTCCAATATCCCATCCAGGGTCAACTCAGTCCAAGTCTCACTGTGATTACAGCTCCAATATCACACCCAGCAGCAGCACAGACCAAGTCTCACAGTGAATGAAGCTCCTATACTCCACCCAGGGACATTTCAGAACAAGACTCTCTGTCTTTACAGCTTTGATATCCCACCATGGGTCAGTTCAGACCAAGTCTCACTGTGAGTACAGCTCGGATATGCCACCCAGAGTCAGCACAGACCAAGTATCACTGTGAGTACAGTTCCGATAATCCACCCAGGCTCAGCTTAGACCAAGACTCACTGTGATTACAGCTCCAATATCACTCGCAGATTCAGCACTGACCAAGTCTCACTGTGATTAGAGCTCCGATATCCCTCCCAGATACAGCTCCGACCAAGTCTCACTGTGATTACAGCACCAATATCCCACCCAGAGTCAGCTCAGAACAAGACTCACGGTGATTACAGCTCCGATATCCCACCCAGGGTCAACTGAGACCATGTCTCACTGTGATTACAGCTCTATTCGCTACCAAAGGTCAGCACAGACCAAGTCTCACTGTGACTACAGCTCCGATAATCCACCCAGGTCAGCTCAGACCAAAACTCAGTGTGATTACAGATCCAATATCGCACCCTGGATCTTTTCCGACCAGGACTCACTGTGATTACAGCTCCGATATCCCACCCAGGGTCAGCACAGACCAAGACTCACTGAGATTACAGCTCCGATATCCCACCGAGTGTCAGCTCAGAACAAGACTCAGTCTGATTACAGCTCCGCTATCCCACCCAGGATCAGCTCAGACCAAGACTCACTGAGAATACAGCTCATATATCCCATCCAGGCTCAGTGCAGGATAAGACTTATGGTGATTACAGATTCGATAGCCCATCGATCATCAGCGCCCACTAAGACTCACTGTGATTACAGCTCTGATATCCCACAGCCAGGGTCAGTTCAGACCAAGACTTACTGTGATTACAGCACCAATATCACACCCAGGGTCCACACAAACCAACATTCACTGTGATTACAGATCCGATATCCCACCCAGGGTCAGCTCAGAACAAGTGTTACTGTGAGTACAGCTCCGATATCCAATCCAGGGTGAGTACAGACCAAGTCTCTCTGTGATTACAGTTCCTATATCCCACCCAGGGTCAGCTCAAACCAAGACTCAGTGTGATTACAGCTCCAATATCCCATCCAGGGTCAGCTCAGAACAAGTCTCACTGTGATTACAGCTCCGATATCCCTACCACATTCAGCACCGACCAAGTCTCACTGTGATTACAGCTCCGATATCCCTCCCAGATATAGCACCGACCAAGTCTCTCTGTGATTACAGCATCAATATCCCACACAGGGTCAGCTTAGGCCAAGACTCACTCTGATTACAGTTCCGATAACCCATCCAGGGTCAGCTCAGACCAAGACTCACTGTGATTACAGTTCATATATTCCACCAAGGGTCATTTCAGATTAAGACTAATTGTGATTAGAGCTCTGATATCCCACCCAGGGTCAGCACAGACCAAATCTAACTGTGATGGCAGTGACCAAGTCACACTGTGATTACAGCTCCGATATCCCACCCAGGCTCAGCAATTTCCAAGCCGCACTGTGATTATTGCTCCGATTTCCCACAGCCAGTGTCAGCTCTGACCATGACTCACTGTGATTTCATCTCCGATATCCCACCGAGTGTCAGCTCAGAACAAGACTCATTGTGATTACAGCTCCGCTATCCCACCCAGGATCAGCTCAGACCAAGACTCACTGAGAATACAGCTCATATATCCCATCCAGGCTCAGCGCAGGATAAGACTTATGGTGATTACAGATTCGATATCCCATCGATCATCAGTGCCCACCAAGACTCTCTGTGATTACAGCTCTGATATCCCACAGCCAGGTTCAGCTCAGACCAAGACTCACTGTGATTACAGCTCCGATAATCCACCCAGGGTCAGCTCAGACCAAGACTCACTGTGATTACAGCTCTGATATCCCTCCCACATTCAGCACTGACCAAGTCTCACTGTGATTACAGCATCAATATCCCACACCGGGTCAGCTCAGGCCAAGACTCACTCTGATTTCAGTTCTAATAACCCACCCAGGGTCAGCTCAGACCAAGACTCACTGTGATTACAGTTCATATATCCCACCAAGGGTCAGCTCAGATTAAGACTAATTGTGATTAGAGCTCTGATATCCCACCCAGGGTCAGCACAGACCAAATCTCACTGTGATGACAGCTCCGATATCCCACCCAGGGTCAGCAAAAACCAAGCCTCACTAAGAATACAGCTCATATATCCCATCCAGGTCAGCTCAGGCTAAGACTTATGGTGATTACAGATTCGATATCCAATCGATCATCAGCGCCCACCAAGACTCACTGTGATTACAGCTCCGATATCCCACAGCCAGGGTCAGCTCAGACCAAGACTCACCGTGATTACAACTCCGAAAAACCACCCAGGGTCTGCTCAGACCAAAACTCACTGTGATTACAGCTCCGATATCCCACAGAGGGTCAGCTCAGAACAAGTCTCTCTAAGATTGCAGTTCATATATCCCACCAAGGGTCAGCTCAGATTAAGTCTAATTGTGATTAGAGCTCTGATATCCCACCCAGGTTCAGCACCGACCAAGTCTCACTGTGATTACAGCTCCGATATACCACCCAGTGTCAGCACAGACCAAGTCACACTGTGATTACAGATCCGATATTCCACTCAGCGTCAGCACAGACCAAGACTCACTGTGATTACAGCTCCGATATCCCACCCAGTGTCAGCATAGACCAAGTCTCACTGTGATTACAGATCCGATATTCCACTCAGCGTCAGCACAGACCAAGACTCACTGTGATTACAGCTCCGATATCCCACCCAGGGTCAGCAAAAACCAAGCCTCACTGTGATTATTGCTCCGATTTCCCACAGCCAGTGTCAGCTCTGACCAAGACTCACTGTGATTACAGCTCCGATATCCCACCCAGGGTCAGCTCAGACCAAGTCTCATTGTGATTACAACTCTATTCGCCACCAAGGGTCAGCACAGACGAAGTCTCACTGTGACTACAGCTCTGATATCCCACAGCCAGGTTCAGCTCAGACCAAGACTCACTGTGATCACTGCTCCGATATCCCACCAAGTGTCAGCTCAGAACAAGTCTCACTGAGATTACAGTTCATATATTCCACCAAGGGTCAGCTCAGATTAAGACTAATTGTGATTACAGCTCCGAGATCCCATCCAGGGTCAGCACAGACCAAGACTCACTGTGATTACAGTTCCGATATCCCACCCAGTGCCAGCATAGACCAAGTCTCACTGTGATTACAGCTCCGATATTCCACTCAGCATCAGCACAGACCAAGTCACACTGTGATTACAGCTCAGATATCCCACCCAGGGTCCGCAAATCCAAGCCTCACTGTGATTATTGCTCCGATTTCCCACAGCCAGTGTCAGCTCTGACCAAGACTCACTGTGATTTCATCTGCGATATCCCACCGAATGTCAGCTCAGTACAAGACTCACTGTGATTTCAGCTCCGATATCCCACCCAGGGTCAGCTCAGACCAAGACTCACTGAGAATACAGCTCCTATATCCCATCCAGGGTCAGCTCAGGCAAAGACCTATGGAGATTACAGATTCGATATCCCATCGATCATCAGCGCCCACCAAGACTCACTATGATTACAGCTCCATATCCCAAAGCCAGGGTCAGCTCAGACCAAGACTCACTGTGATTACAGCCCCAATATCCCACGCAGGGTCCACACAAACCAACATTCACTGTGATTACAGATCCGATATCCCACCCAGGGTCAGCTCAGACCAAAACTCACTGTGATTACAGCTCCGATATCGCACCCTGGATCATTTCATACCAGGACTCACTGTGATTACAGCTCCAATATCCCACAACCAGGGTCAGCTCAGACCAAGACTCACTGTGATTACAGCTCCGATATCCCACCCAGGGTCAGCTCAGAACAAGTGTCACTGTGAGTACAGCTCCGATATCCCATCCAGGGTGAGCACAGACCAAGTCTCTCTGTGATTAGAGCTCCAAAATCCCAACCAGGTTCAGCTCAGAACAAATCTCACTGTGATTACAGTTCCGATACGCCACCCAGGGTCAGCACAGACCAAGTCTCACTGTGACTGTAGCTCCAAAAATCCACCCAGTTCAGCTCAGACCAAAACTCAGTGTGATTACAACTCCGATATCGCAACCTGGATCATCTCAGACCAGGACTCACTGTGATTACAGCTACAATATCCCACCCACGGTCAGCTCAGACCAAGACTCACTGAGATTAAAGCTCGTATATCCCACCCAGGGTCAGCTCAGACTAAGACTCATCGCGATGACAGAATCGATATCCCATCGAGCGTCAGATCCCACCAAGACTCACTGCTATTACAGCTCCGATAATCCACTCAAGGTCAGCTCAGACAAAACATCAGTGTGATTGCAGCTCCGAATACCCACCCAGTGTCAGGAAAGAACAAGTCACACTGTGATTACAGGTCCGATATCGCACCCTGGATCAGTTCAGACCAGGACTCACTGTGATTACAGCTCCGATATCACACCCTGGATCAGTTCAGACCAGGACTCACTGTGATTACAGCTCTGATATCCCATATCCAGGGTCAGCTGTGACAAAGACTCACTGTGATTATAGCTCCAATATCCCACCGAGTCTCAGCACAGACAAAGACTCACTCTGATTGCAGCTCTGATATCCCACCCAGGGTCAGCTCAGATCAAGACTCACTGTGATTACAGCTCCGATATCCCACCCAGGATCAGCTCAGACCAAGACTTACTGAGATTACAGATCATATATCCCACCAAGGGTCAGCTCAGACCAAGTCTCAATGTGATTACTGCTCCGATATCCCATCCAGGGTCAGCTCAGATTAAGACTAATTGTGATTACAGATCCGATATCCCATCGAGCGTCAGCTCCAACCATGATTCACTGTGATTACAGCTCCGATATCCCACAGCCAGGGTCAGCTCAGACCAAGACTCACTGAAATTACACCTCCAATATCCCACCGAGTGTCAGCTGAGACCAAGACTCACTCTGATTTCAGCTACGATATCCCACCGAGTGTGAGCCCAGAACAAGACTCAGTCTGATTACAGCTCCAATAACCCACCCAGGGTCAGCTCAGACCAAGACTCACTGAGAATACAGCTCATATATCCCATCAAGGGTCTGCTCACTAAGACTTATGGTGATTACAGATTCGATATCCCATCGATCATCAGCGCCCACCAAGACTCAGTGTGATTACGGCACCAGTATCCCACCCAGGGTCAGCTCAGACCAAGACTCACTGTGATTACAGCTCCGATGTCCCACCCAGGGTCAGCTCAGACCAAGTCTCACTGTGATTACACCTCTATTCGCCACAAGGGTCAGCACAGACCAAGTCTCACTGTGACTACAGATCCAATATTCCACCCAGGGTCAGCTCAGATCAAAACTCAGTGTGATCACAGCTCCGATATCGCACCCTGGATCATTTCAGACCAGGACGCAGTGTGATTACAGCTCCGATATCCGACTCAGGGTCAGCACAGACCAAGACTCACTGTGATTACAGCTCCAATATCCCACCAAGGGTCAGCTCAGATTAAGACTAATTGTGGTTACAGCTCTGATATCCCACCCAGGGTCAGCACAGGCCAAATCTCACTGTGAATACAGCTCCGATATCCAATCCAGTGCTAGCACAGACCAAGTCGCACTGTGATTACAGTTCCGATATCCCACTCAATGTCAGCATAGACCAAGTCACACTGTGATTACAGTTCAGATATGCCACCCATGGTCAGCTCAGACCAAGACTCATTCTGATTACAGCTCCGATATCCCACCCAGGGTCAGCTCAGACCAAGACTCACGGTGATTACAGCTCCAATATCCCACTAAGTGTCAGCTCAGAACAAGTCTCACTGAGATTACAGTTCATATATCCCACCAAGGCTCAGCTCAGATTAAGACTAATTGTGATTACAGCTCCGAGATCCCATCCAGGGTCAGCACAGACCAAGTCTCTCTGTGATTAGAGCTCTGATATCCCACTCAGGGTCAGCACAGACCAAGTCTCACTGTGTTTACAGTTCCGATATCCCACCCAATGTCAGCATAGATCAAGTCTCACTGTGATTACAGCTCCGATATTCCACTCAGTGTCAGCACAGACCAAGTCACACTGTGATTACAGTTCAGATATCACACCCAGGGTCCGCAAAACCCAAGCCTCACTGTGATTATTGCTCCAATTTCCCACAGCCAGTGTCAGCTCTGACCATGACTCACTGTGATTTCATCTCCAATATCCCACCCAGGGTCAGCTCAGACCAAGACTCACTGAGAATACAGCTCATATATCCCATCCAGGGTCAGATCAGACCAAGACTCACTGTGATTACAGCTCTATTTGCCACCAAGGGTCAGCACAGACCAAGTCTCACTGGGACTACAGCTCCGATAATCCACCCAGGGTCAGCTCAGACCAAGATTCACTGTGATTACAGCTCTGATAGCCCACGCAGGGTCAGCACAGACCAAGACTCACTGTGATTACAGCTCCGATATCCCACCAAGGGTCAGCTCAGATTAAGTCTAATTGTGATCACAGCTCTGATATCCCTCCCAGGGTCAGCACAGACCGAATCTCACTGTGGTTACAGTTCCGATATCCCACCCAATGTCAGCATAGACCAAGTCTCACTGTGATTACAGCTCCGATATTCCACTCAGCGTCAGCACAGACCAAGTCACACTGTGATTACAGTTCAGATATCCCATCCAGGGTCAGCAAAGACCAAGACTCACTGTGATTACAGCTCCGATATCCCACCCAGGGTCAGCAAAATCCAAGTCTCACTGTGATTACAGCTCCGATATCCCATTAAGGGTCAGCTCAGAACAAGTCTCACTAAGATTGCAGTTCATATATCCGGGAGGGTCAGCACAGACCGAATCTCACTGTGGTTACAGTTCCGATATCCCACCCAATGTCAGCATAGACCAAGTCTCACTGTGATTACAGCTCCGATATTCCACTCAGCGTCAGCACAGACCAAGTCACACTGTGATTACAGCTCTATTTGCCACCAAGGGTCAGCACAGACCAAGTCTCACTGGGACTACAGCTCCGATAATCCACCCAGGGTCAGCTCAGACCAAGATTCACTGTGATTACAGCTCTGATAGCCCACGCAGGGTCAGCACAGACCAAGACTCACTGTGATTACAGCTCCGATATCCCACCAAGGGTCAGCTCAGATTAAGTCTAATTGTGATCACAGCTCTGATATCCCTCCCAGGGTCAGCACAGACCGAATCTCACTGTGGTTACAGTTCCGATATCCCACCCAATGTCAGCATAGACCAAGTCTCACTGTGATTACAGCTCCGATATTCCACTCAGCGTCAGCACAGACCAAGTCACACTGTGATTACAGTTCAGATATCCCATCCAGGGTCAGCAAAGACCAAGACTCACTGTGATTACAGCTCCGATATCCCACCCAGGGTCAGCAAAATCCAAGTCTCACTGTGATTACAGCTCCGATATCCCATTAAGGGTCAGCTCAGAACAAGTCTCACTAAGATTGCAGTTCATATATCCCACCAAGGGTCAGCTCAGATTAAGACTAATTGTGATTAGAGCTCTGATATCCCTCCCAGGGTCAGCACAGACCAAACCTCACTGTGATTACAGTTCCGATATTCTACCCAGTGTCAGCATAGACCAAGTCTCACTGTGATTACAGCTCCGATATCCCGTCCAGGGTCAGCTTTGAACAAGACTCACTGTGATTACAGCTCCGATACTCCACCGAGAGTCAGCTTTGAACAAGACTCACTGTGATTACAGCTCCGATATCCCAACCAGGATCAGCTCAGACAAAGATACACCGTGATTGCAGCTCCGATATTACACCCAGCATCAGCACAAAACCACGTCTCACTGTGAATGAAACTCCTATATTCCGTCCAGGGTCATTTCAGAATAAGTCGTTCTGTCTTAACAGCTCCGATATCCCACCCAGTGTCAGCTCAGAACAAGTCTCTCTCTGTATTTACAGCTCTGCTATCCTACCCAGGGTCAGCTCAGACCAAGACTCACTGTGATTACACCTCTATTCGCCACAAGGGTCAGCACAGACCAAGTCTCACTGTGACTACAGCTCCGATATTCCACCCAGGGTCAGCTCAGACCAAAACTCAGTGTGATCACAGCTCCGATATCGCAACCGGGATCATTTTGACCAGGCCTCAGGGTGATTACAGCTCCGATATCCCACTCAGGGTCAGCACAGACCAAGACTCACTGTGATTACAGCTCCAATATCCCACCAAGGGTCAGCTCAGATTAAGACTAATTGTGATTACAGCTCTGATATCCCACCCAGGGTCAGCACAGGCAAAATCTCAATGTGAATACAGCTCCGATATCCCATCCAGTGCTAGCACAGACCAAGTCGCACTGTGATTACAGCTCGGATATTCCACTCAGCATCAGCACAGAGCAAGTCACACTGTGATTACAGTTCAGATATCCCACCCAGGATCAGCAAAGACCAAGACTCTCTGTGATTACATCTCCGAAATCCCACCCAGGGTCAGCAAAAACCAAGCCTCACTGTGATTATTGCTCCGATTTCCCACAGCCAGTGTCAGCTCTGACCAAGACTCACTGTGATTCCATCTCCGATATCCCACCGAGTGTCAGCTCAGAACAAGACTCATTGTGATTACAGCTCCGATATCCCACCCAGGGTCAGCTCAGACCAAGACTCACTGTGATTACAGCTCCAATGTCCCACCCAGGGTCAGCTGAGACCAAGTCTCACTGTGATTACAGCTCTATTCGCCACCAAGGGTCAGCACAGACCAAGTCTCACTGGGACTACAGCTCTGATAATCCACCCAGGGTCAGCTCAGACCAAAACTCACTGTGATTACAGCTCCGATATCCCACAGCCAGGTTCAGCTCAAACCAAGACTCACTGCGATTACAGCTCCAACATCCCACCAAGGGTCAGCTCAGATTAAGACTAATTGTGATCACAGCTCTGATATCCCTCCCAGGGTCAGCACAGACCAAATCTCACTGTGATTACAGTTCCGATATTCCACTCAGCGTCAGCACTGACCAAGTCACACTGTGATTACAGTTCAGATATCCTACCCAGCGTCAGCAAAGACCAAGACTCACAGTGATTACAGTTCAGATATCCCACAGCCAGTGTCAGCTCTGACCAAGACTCACTGTGATTTCATCTCTGATATCCCACCGAGTGTCAGCTCAGACCAAGACTCACTGAGAATACAGCTCATATATCCCATCCAGGGTCAGCTCAGGCTAAGACTTATGGTGATTACCGATTCGATATCCCATCAATCATCAGCGCCCACCAAGACTCACTGTGATTACAGATCCAATATCCCACAGCCAGGGTCAGCTCAGACCAAGACTCACTGTGATTACAGCTCCGATATCCCTTCCAGGATCAGCTCAGACCAAGACTCACTGAGATTACAGATCATATATCCCACCAAGGGTCAGCTCAGACCAAGTCTCAACGTGATTACTGCTCCGATATCCCATCCAGGGTCAGCTCAGATTAAGACTAATTGTGATTACAGATCCGATATGCCACGGCCAGGGTCAACTCAGATCAAGACTCACTGAAATTACACCTCCAATATCCCGCCAAGGGTCAGCTGAGACCAAGACTCACTCTGGTTACAGGTACGATATCCTACAACCAGGGTCAGCTCAGACCAAGACTCACTCTGATTACAGCTACGATATCCTACAACCAGGGTCAGCTCGGACCAAAACTCAGTGTGATTACAGCTCCGATATCCCACCCTGGATCAGTTCAGACCAGGACTCACTGTGATTACAGCTCCGATATCACACCCAATGTTAGCTCAGACCAAGACTCACTGTGATTTCAACTCTGATATCCCACCCAGGGTCAGCTCAGATCAAGACTCACTGTGATTTCAACTCTGATATCCCACAGCCAGGGTCAGCTCAGACCAAGACTCACTGTGATTACAGCTCCAATATCCCACCCAGGGTCAGCTCAGACCAAGACTCATTCTGGTTACAGCTCCGATATCACACCCAGGGTCAGCACAGACCAAGACTCACTGTGATTACAGCTCCAATATCCCAGCAAGGGTCAGCTCAGAACAAGTCTCACTGTGATTACAGCTCCAATATCCCACAGCCAGGGTCAGCTCAGACCAAGACTCACTGAAATTACACCTCCAATATCCCACCAAGGGTCAGCTGAGACCAAGACTCACTCTGGTTACAGCTACGATATCCTACAACCAGGGTCAGCTCAGACCAAGACTCACTCTGATTACAGCTACGATATCCTACAACCAGGGTCAGCTCAGACCAAGTCTCACTGTGATTACAGCTACGATATCCCACCAAGGGTCAGCTCAGACCAACACTCACTGTGATTTCATCTCCGATATCCCAACCAGGGTCAGCTCAGTCCAAGTCTCACTGTGAATTAAGCTCCGATATTCCACCCAGGGACATTTCTGAACAAGTCTCTCAGTCTTTACGGATTCGATATCCCACCCAGGGTGAGCTCAGAACAAGACTCTCTGTCTTTACAGCGCCGATATCACACCCAGCTCAGAACAAGTCTCACTGTGATTACTGCTCCGAAATCCCACCCGGGGTCAGCACACAACAGGTCTCTCTCTGTCTTTACGGATCATATTTCCCACCCAGGGTCAGCTCGGACCAAAACTCAGTGTGATTACAGCTCCGGTATCGCTCCCTGGATCAGTTCAGACCAGGACTCACTGTGATTACAGCTCCGATATCACACCCAGTGTTAGCTCAGACCAAGACTCACTGTGATTTCAACTCTGATATCCCACAGCCAGGGTCAGCTCAGACCAAGACTCACTATGATTACAGCTCCAATATCCCACCCAGGGTCAGCTCAGACCAAGACTCATTCTGGTTACAGCTCCAATATCACACCCAGGGTCAGCACAGACCAAGTCTCACTGTGAATTAAGCTCCTATATTCCACCCAGGGACATTTCAGAACAAGTCTCTCAGTCATTACGGATTCGATATCCCACCCAGGGTGAGCTCAGGCCAAGACTCACTCTGATTACAGCTCCGATAACCCACCCAGGGCCAGCTCAGACCAAGACTCACTGTGATTACAGCTCCGATATCCCACCCAGGATCAGCTCAGACCAAGACTCACTGAGATTACAGCTCCGATATCCCACCAAGGGTCAGCTCAGACCAAGTCTCAATGTGATTACTGCTCCGATATCCCATCCAGGGTCAGCTCAGATTAAGACTAATTGTGATTATAGATCCAATATCCCATCGAGCGTCAGCTCCGACCATGATTCACTGTGATTACAGCTCCATTATCCCACAGCCAGGGTCAGCTCAGACCAAGACTCACTGAAATTACAGCTCCAATATCCCACCGAGTGTCAGCTGAGACCAAGACTCACACTGATTTCAGCTACAATATCCCATCCAGGGTCAGCTGAGACCAACACTCATTGTGATTTCATCTCCGATATCCCAACCAGGGTCAGCTCAGACCAAGTCTCACTGTGAATTAAGCTCCTATATTCCACCCAGGGACATTTCAGAACAAGTCTCTCAGTCTTTATGGATTCGATATCCACCCAGGGTGAGCTCAGAACAAGTCTCACTGTGATTACAGCTCCGAAATCCCACCCGGGGTCAGCTCAGAACAGGTCTCTCTCTGTCTTTACGGATCATATTTCCCACCCAGGGTCAGCGCAGACCAAAACTCAGTGTGATTACAGCTCCGATATCGCAACCTGGATAAGTTCAGACCAGGACTCACTGTGATTTCAACTCCGATATCCCACAGCCAGGGTCAGCTCAGACCAAGACTCACTGTGATTACAGCTCCAATATCCTACCTAGGGTCAGCTCAGACCAAGACTCAATCTGCTTAGAGCTCCGATACCCCACCTTGGGTCTGCTTAGAACAAGCCTCACTGTGATTACAGCTCTGATATCCCAACCAGGGTTAGCTCAGACCAAGACTCACTGTGATTTCAACTCTGATATCCCACAGCCAGGGTCAGCTCAGACCAAGACTCACTGTGATTACAGCTCCAATATCCCACCCAAGGTCAGCTCAGACCAAGACTCATTCTGGTTACAGCTCCGATATCACACCCAAGGTCAGCGCAGACCAAGACTCACTGTGATTACAGCTCCAATATCCCACCAAGGGTCACCTCAGAACAAGTCTCACTGTGATTACAGCTTCAATATCCCACAGCCAGGGTCAACTCAGACCAAGACTCACTGTGATTTCAGCACCAATATCCCACCCAGTGTCCACACAAACCAACATTCACTGTGATTACAGATCCGATATCCCACCCAGGGTCAGCTCAGAATAAATGTCACTGTGAGTACAGCTCCGATATCCCATCCAGGGTGAGTACAGACCAGGTCTCTCTGTGATTAGAGTTCCAATATCCCAACCAGGGTCAGCTCAGAACAAATCTCACTGTGATTACAGCTCTGATAACCCACCCAGGGTCAGCTCAGACCAAGTCTCACTGTGACTACAGCTCCAATATCCAACGCAGGGTCCTCACAGATCAACACTCACTGTGATTACAGCACCGATATCGAACCCAGGATCAGCTCAGAACAAGACTCACTGAGATTAATGCACATATATCCCACCCAGGGTCAGCTCAGACTAAGACTCATCGTGATTACAGATTCGATATCCCATCGAGCGTCAGATCCCACCAAGACTCACTCTGATTACAGTTCCGATATCCCTCCCAGATTCAGCACCGACCAAGTCTCACTGTGATTATAGCACCAATATCCCACCCAGTGTCAGCTCTGACCAACACTCACTCTGATTACAGCTCTGATATCCCATCCAGGTTCCACACAGACCAAGACTCACTGTGACTACAGCTCTAATATCCCACCCAGGGTCAGCTCTGAACAACACTCACTCTGATTACAGCTCCGATATCCCATCCAGGGTCCACACAGACCAAGGCTCACTGTGACTACAGCTCCGATATCCAACCCAGGGTCCTCACAGACCAACACTCACTGTGATTGCAGATCCAATATCCCACCCAGGGTCAACTCAGACCAAACCTCAGTGTGATTACAGCTCTAAAGTCCCACCCAGGGTCAGCTCAGACCAAGATACATGGTGATTTCAGTTTCAATATCCCACAGCCAAAGTCAGCTCAGACCAAGACTCACTGTGATTATAGTTCCAATATCCCACCGAGTGTCGGCACAGAGACTCACTCTGATTACAGCTCCAATATCCCACCCAGGGTCAGCTCAGACTAAGACTCACTGTGATTACAGCTCCGATATCCCACCCAGGATCAGCTCAGACCAAGACTCACTGAGATTATAGTTCATATATCCCACCAAGGGTCAGCTCAGACCAGGTCTCAATGTGATTACTGCTCCGATATCCCATCCAGGGTCGCTCAGATTAAGACTAATGGTGATTATAGATCCGATATCCCATCGAGCGTCAGCTCCGACCATGATTCACTGTGATTACAGCTCCGATATCCCACCGAGTGTCAACTGAGACCAAGACTCACTCTTATTGCAGCTCCGATATCCCACTGCCAGGATGAGCTCAGACCAAGACTCACTGTGATTACAGCTCTGATAACCCACCCAGGGTCAGCTCAGACCAAGTCTCACTGTGACTACAGCTCCAATATCCAACGCAGGGTCCTCACAGATCAACACTCACTGTGATTACAGCACCGATATCAAACCGAGTGTCAGCTCAGAACAAGACTCACTGAGATTAATGCTCATATATCCCCCCCAGGGTCAGTTCAGACTAAGACTCATTGTGATTACAGATTCGATATCCTATTGAGCGTCAGATCCCACCAAGACTCACTCTGATTACAGTTCCGATATCCCTCCCAGATTCAGCACCAACCAAGTCTCACTGTGATTACAGCACCAATATACCACCCAGTGTCAGCTCTGACCAACACTCACTCTGATTATAGCTCCGATATCCCATCCAGGTTCCACACAGACCAAGGCTCACTGTGACTACAGCTCCGATATCCAACCCAGGGTCCTCACAGACCAACACTCACTGTGATTGCAGATCCAATATCCCACCCAGGGTCAACTCAGACCAAACCTCAGTGTGATTACAGCTCTAAAATCCCACCCAGGGTCAGCTCAGACCAAGATACATGGTGATTTCAGTTCCAATATCCCACAGCCAAAGTCAGCTCAGACCAAGACTCACTGTGATTATAGTTCCAATATCCCACCGAGTGTCAGCACAGACAAAGACTCACTCTGATTACAGCTCCAATATCCCACCCAGGGTCAGCTCAGACCAAGACTCACTGTGATTACAGCTCCGATATCCCACCCAGGATCAGCTCAGACCAAGACTCACTGAGATTACAGATCATATATCCCACCAAGGGTCAGCTCAGACCAGGTCTCAATGTGATTACTGCTCCAATATCCCATCCAGGGTCAGCTCAGATTAAGACTAATTGTGTTTATAGATCCAATATCCCATCGAGCGTCAGCTCCGACCATGATTCACTGTGATTACAGCTCCGATATCCCACAGCCAGGGTCAGCTCAGACAAGACTCACTGAAATTACAGCTCCAATATCCCACCGAGTGTCAACTGAGACCAAGACTCACTCTGATTGCAGCTCCGATATCCCACTGCCAGGGTCTGCTCAGACCAAGACTCACGGTGATTAAAGCTCTGATATCCCACCCAGATTCAGCACCAAGTCTCACTGTGATTACAGCGCCAATATCCCACCCAGCGTCAGCTCAGACCAAGACTCATCGTGATTACAGATTCGATATCCCATCGAGCGTCAGATCCCACCAAGACTCACTCTGATTACAGTTCCGATATCCCTCCCAGATTCAGCACCGACCAAGTCTCACTGTGATTATAGCACCAATATCCCACCCAGTGTCAGCTCTGACCAACACTCACTCTGATTACAGCTCTGATATCCCATCCAGGTTCCACACAGACCGAGACTCGCTGTGACTACAGCACCAATATCCCCCCCAGTGTCAGCTCTGACCAACACTCACTCTGATTACAGCTCCGATGTCCCATCCAGGGTCCACACAGACCAACACTCACTGAGATTGCAGATCCAATATCCCACCCAGGGTCAACGCAGACCAAACCTCAGTGTGATTACAGCTCTAAAATTCCACCCAGGGTCAGCTCAGACCAAGATACATGGTGATTTCAGTTCCAATATCCCACAGCCAAAGTCAGCTCAGACCAAGACTCATTGTGATTATAGTTCCAATATCCCACCACAGTGTGTCAGCACAGACAAAGACTCACTCTGATTGCAGCTCCGATATCCCACCCAGGGTCAGCTCAGACCAAGACTCACTATGATTACAGCTCCAATATCCCACCCAGGATCAGCTCAGACCAAGACTCACTGAGATTACAGTTCATATATCCCACCAAGGGTCAGCTCAGACCAGGTCTCAATGTGATTACTGCTCCAATATCCCATCCAGGGTCAGCTCAGATTAAGACTAATTGTGATTATAGATCCGATATCCCATCGAGCGTCAGCTCCGACCATGATTCACTGTGATTACAGCTCCGATATCCCACAGCCAGGGTCAGCTCAGACCAAGACTCACTGAAATTACAGCTCCAATATCCCACCGAGTGTCAACTGAGACCAAGACTCACTCTGATTGCAGCTCCGATATCCGATCCAGGGTCAGCTCAGACCAACACTCATTGTGATTTCATCTCCGATATCCCACCCAGGATCAGCACAGACCAAGTCTCATGTGAATGAAGCTCCTATATTCCACCCAGGGACATTTCAAAACAAGTCTCTCTGTCTTTACGGATTCGATATCCCACCCAGGGTCAGCTCAGAACAAGTCTCTCTGTCTTTACGGCTCACATTTCCCACCCTGGGTCAGCACAGAACAAGCCTCACTGTGACTACAGCTCCGATAATCTACCCAGGGTCAGCTCAGACCAAAACTCAGTGTGATTACAGCTCTGATATCGCACCCTGGATCAGTTCAGACCATGACTCACTGTGATTACAACTCCAATATCCCACAGCCAGGGTCAGCTCAGACCAAGACTCACTGTGATTACTGCTCTGATATCCCATTCAGCGTCAGCTCAGATTAAGACTAATTATGATTACAGCTCCGATATTCCATCGAGAGTCAGCTCTGACCAAGACTCACTGTAATTACAGTTCCGATATCCGACAGCCAGGGTCAGCTCAGACCAAGTCTCACTGTGATTGCAGCTACGATATCCCACCGAGAGTCAGCTCAGACCAACACTCACTGTGATTTCATCTCCGATATCCCAACCAGGGTCAGCTCAGACCAAGATAGACTGAGATTGCATCTCTGATAACCCACCCAGGGTCAGCTCAGTCCAAGACACGCTGTGATTACAGCTCCGGTATCACACCCAACATCAGCACAGACCACGTCTCACTGTGAATGAAGCTCCTATATTCCAACCAGGGCAATTTCATAATAAGTCTCTTTGTCTTAACAGATCCGATATCACACCCAATGTCAGCTCAGAACAAGTCTATCTATCTTTACAGCTCCGATATCCCACCGAGTGTCAGCTCAGACCAAGAGTCACTCAGATTACAGCTCTGATATCCCAGCCAGTGTCAGCTCATACCAAGACTCACTGAGAATACAGCTCATATATCCCACCAAAGGTCAGCTCAGACCAGGTCTCAATGTGATTGCTGCTCCGATATCCCATCTAGGGTCAGCTCAGATTAAGACTAATTGTGATCCCATCGAGCGTCAGCTCCAACCATGATTCACTGTGATTACAGCTCCGATATCCCATCTAGGGTCAGCTCAGACCAAGATACACGGTGATTTCAGCTCCGATATCCCACAGCCAGGGTCAGCTCAGACCAAGTCTCACTGTGATTATAGACTCAATATCCAACCGAGTGTCAGCACAGAAAAAGTCTCACTCTGATTATAGCTCCGATATCCCACCAAGGGTCAACTCAGAACAAGACTCAATGCGATTACAGTTCATATATCCCACCAAGGGTTAGCTGAGAACAAGTCTCAATGTGATTACTGCTCCGATATCGCATCCAGGGTCAGCTCAGATTAAGACTAATTGTGATCACAGATCCGATGTCCCATCGAGCGTCAGCTCCGACCATGATTCACTGTGATTACAGCTCCGATATCCCACCCAGGGTCAGCTCAATCCAAGACTCACTGTGATTACAGCTCCGATATCACACCCAGCATCAGCACAGACCAGACTCACTATGAATGAAGCTCCTATATTCCACCCAGGGTCATTTCAGAATAAGTCTCTCTGTCTTTACAGCTGCAATATGCCATCTGGGGTCAGCTCAGAACAGGACTCACTGAGATTACAGTTCATAAATCCCACCAAGGGTCAGCTGAGACCAAGACTCAATGTGATTGCTGCTCCGATATCCCATCCAGAGTCAGCTCAGATTAAGACTAATTGTGATCACAGATCCGATATCCCAACAAGCGTCAGCTCCGACCAAGACTCACTGTGATTATTGCTCTGACAAACAACAGCCAGGGTCAGCTCAGACCAAGACTCACTGAAATTACAGCTCCAATATCTCACCGAGTGTCAGCTGAGACCAAGACTCACTCTGATTACAGCTCCGATATCCCACCTCGGGTCAGCTTTGAACAAGACTCACTGTGATTACAGCTCAGATATCCCACACAGAGTCAGCTCAGACGAACACTCACTGTGATTTCACCTCCGATATCCCACCTAGGGTCAGCTCAGAACAAGAAAGGCTGTGATTACTGCTCCGATATCCCACCCAGGGTCAGCTCAGACCAAGATACACTGTGATTACAGCTCCGATATCCCACCCAGTGTCAGCTCAGAACAAGTCTCTCTCTGTATTTACAGCTCCGCTATCCCACTCAGGGTCAGCTCAGACCAAGACTCACTGTGCTTACAGCTCATATATCCCACCAAGGGTCAGCTCAGAACAAGTCTCACTGTGATTACAGCTCCGATATCCCAACCAGGGTCAGCTTAGAACAAGACTCACTGTGATTACAGCTCCGATATCGCACCCAGGGCCAGCTCAGACCAACACTCACTGTGATTTCACTTCCGATATCCCAACCAGGGTCAGCTTAGAACCTGACTCACTGTGATTACAGCTCCAATATCCCACCCAGGGTCAGCTCAGATCAAGACTCACTGTGATTACAGCTCCGATATCCCACCCAGGATCAGCTCAGACCAAGACTTACTGAGATTACAGATCATATATCCCACCAAGGGTCAGCTCAGACCAAGTCTCAATGTGATTACTGCTCCGATATCCCATCCAGGGTCAGCTCAGATTAAGACTAATTGTGATTACAGATCCGATATCCCATCGAGCGTCAGCTCCAACCATGATTCACTGTGATTACAGCTCCGATATCCCACAGCCAGGGTCAGCTCAGACCAAGACTCACTGAAATTACACCTCCAATATCCCACCGAGTGTCAGCTGAGACCAAGACTCACTCTGATTTCAGCTACGATATCCCACCGAGTGTGAGCCCAGAACAAGACTCAGTCTGATTACAGCTCCAATAACCCACCCAGGGTCAGCTCAGACCAAGACTCACTGAGAATACAGCTCATATATCCCATCAAGGGTCTGCTCACTAAGACTTATGGTGATTACAGATTCGATATCCCATCGATCATCAGCGCCCACCAAGACTCAGTGTGATATTCGATATCCCACACCCAGGGTCAGCTCAGACCAAGACTCACTGTGATTACAGCTCCGATGTCCCACCCAGGGTCAGCTCAGATTAAGACTAATTGTGATCACAGATCCGATGTCCCATCGAGCGTCAGCTCCGACCATGATTCACTGTGATTACAGCTCCGATATCCCACCCAGGGTCAGCTCAATCCAAGACTCACTGTGATTACAGCTCCGATATCACACCCAGCATCAGCACAGACCAGACTCACTATGAATGAAGCTCCTATATTCCACCCAGGGTCATTTCAGAATAAGTCTCTCTGTCTTTACAGCTGCAATATGCCATCTGGGGTCAGCTCAGAACAGGACTCACTGAGATTACAGTTCATAAATCCCACCAAGGGTCAGCTGAGACCAAGACTCAATGTGATTGCTGCTCCGATATCCCATCCAGAGTCAGCTCAGATTAAGACTAATTGTGATCACAGATCCGATATCCCAACAAGCGTCAGCTCCGACCAAGACTCACTGTGATTATTGCTCTGACAAACAACAGCCAGGGTCAGCTCAGACCAAGACTCACTGAAATTACAGCTCCAATATCTCACCGAGTGTCAGCTGAGACCAAGACTCACTCTGATTACAGCTCCGATATCCCACCTCGGGTCAGCTTTGAACAAGACTCACTGTGATTACAGCTCAGATATCCCACACAGAGTCAGCTCAGACGAACACTCACTGTGATTTCACCTCCGATATCCCACCTAGGGTCAGCTCAGAACAAGAAAGGCTGTGATTACTGCTCCGATATCCCACCCAGGGTCAGCTCAGACCAAGATACACTGTGATTACAGCTCCGATATCCCACCCAGTGTCAGCTCAGAACAAGTCTCTCTCTGTATTTACAGCTCCGCTATCCCACTCAGGGTCAGCTCAGACCAAGACTCACTGTGCTTACAGCTCATATATCCCACCAAGGGTCAGCTCAGAACAAGTCTCACTGTGATTACAGCTCCGATATCCCAACCAGGGTCAGCTTAGAACAAGACTCACTGTGATTACAGCTCCGATATCGCACCCAGGGCCAGCTCAGACCAACACTCACTGTGATTTCACTTCCGATATCCCAACCAGGGTCAGCTTAGAACCTGACTCACTGTGATTACAGCTCCAATATCCCACCCAGGGTCAGCTCAGATCAAGACTCACTGTGATTACAGCTCCGATATCCCACCCAGGATCAGCTCAGACCAAGATATACTGTGATTGCAGCTGCAATATCCTACCCAGCATTAGCACAAAACCACGTCTCACTGTGAATGAATCTCCGATATTCCGCCCAGGGCCATTTCAGAATAAGTCTCTCTGTCTTTACAGTTCCGATATCCCATCCAGGGTCAGCTCAGACCAAGTCTCACTGTGATTACAGCTCCAATATCCTAATCAGGGTCAGCTCAGATCAAGATAGACTGTGATTGCAGCTCTGATATTACACCCAGCATCAGCACAAAACCACGTCTCACTGCGAATGAAGCTCCTATATTCCACCCAGGGTCATTTCAGAATAAGTCTCTCTGTCTTTACAGCCCCGATATCCCATCCAGGGTCAGCTGAGACCAAGACTCACTCTGATTACAGCTCCGATATCCCACCCAGGGTCAGCTCAGATTAAGATTAATTGTGATAACAGATCCGATATCCCATCGAGTGTCAGCTGAGACCAAGACTCACTCTGATTACAGCTCCGATAATGCACCCAGGGTCAGCTCAGAACAAGTCTCTCTGTCTTTACAGCTCTGATATCCCATCCAGGGTCAGCTCAGACCAGGACTCACTGAGATTACAGTTCATATATCCCACCAAGTGTCAGCGGACACCAAGACTCAATGTGATTACTGCTCCGATATCCCATCCAGGGTCAGCTCAGATTAAGACTAATTGTGATTACAGGTCCGATATCCCCTCGAGCGTCAACTCCGACCAAGACTCACTGGGATTATTGCTCCGAACATCCATTGCCAGGGTCAGCTCAGACCAAGACTCACTGAAATTACAGTTCCAATATTCCACCGAGTGTCAGCTGAGACCAAGACTCACTCTGATTACAGCCACGATATCCCACAGCCAGGGTCAGCTCAGACCAAGACTCACAGTGATTACAGCTCTGATATCCCACAGCCAGGTTCAGCTCTGACCAAGACTCACTGAGATTACAGCTCGGATATCCCACCAAGGGTCAGCTCAGAACAAGTCTCACTGTGATTACTGTTCCGACATCCCATCCAGGGTTAGCTCAGACCAAGACTCACTGTGATTACAGATCCGATATCGCACCCAGGGCCAGCTCAGACAAAGACTCACTGTGATTACAGCTCTGATATCCCACTCACGGTCAGCTCAGACCAAGACTCACTGAGATTACGGCTCATATATCCTATTCAGGGTCAGCTCAGACTGAGACTCATGGTGATTACAGATTCGATATCCCATCGAGCGTCAGCTCCCACCAAGACGCACTATGATTACAGCTCCAATATCCCACCCAGGGTCAGCGCAGACCAAGACTCAGTGTGATTACAGCTCCAGTATACCACCCAGGGTCAGCAAAGATAAAGCCTGACTGTGCTTACAACTGGGTGTGATATCGGAGCTGCAATCACAGTGTATCTTGGTCTGAGCTGACCCTGGGTGGGATCTCGGAGCTGTAATCACAGTGTGTCTTGGACTGAGCTGACCCTGGCTGTGGGATATCGGAGCTGTCATCATAGTGCATCTTGGTGGGAGCTGATGCTCGATGGGATATCAAGTCTGTAATCACCATGAGTCTTAGTCTGAGCTGACCCTGAATGGGCTATATGAGCCGTAATCTCAGTGAGTCTTGGTCTGAGCTGACCGTGGGTGGGATATCAGAGCTGTAATCACAGTGAGACTTGGTCGGTGCTGAATCTGGGAGGGATATCCCATCCAGGGTCAGCTCAGACCAGGATTCACTGAAATTACAGTTCATATATCCCACCAAGGTCAGCAGACACCAAGACTCAATGTGATTACTGCTCTGATATCCCATCCAGGGTCAGCTCAGATTAAGACTCACTGTGATTATTGCTCCGAACATCCACTGCCAGGGTCAGCTCAGACCAAGACTCACTGAAATTACAGTTCCAATATTCCACCGAGTGTCAGCTGAGACCAAGACTCACTCTGATTACAGCCAAGATATCCCGCAGCCAGGGTCAGCTCAGACCAAGACTCACTGTGACTACATCTCTGATATCCCACACAGGATCAGCTCAGACCAAGAGTCACTCTGATCACAGCTCTGATATCCCACCCACGGTCAGCTCAGACCAAGACTCACTGAGATTACGGCTCATATAGCCCATTCAGGGTCAGCTCAGACTAAGACTCATGGTGATTACAGACTTGATATCCCATCGAGCATCAGCTCCCACCAAGATGCACTATGATGACAGCTCCGATATCCCACAGCCAGGGTCAGCTCAGTCCAAGACACACTGTGATTACAGCTCCGAGATCCCACCCAGGGTCAGCTCAGACCAAGATACACTGTGATTGCAGCTCCGATATCACACCCAGCATCAGCACAAAACCACGTCTCACTGTGAATGAAGCTCCTATATTCCGCCCAGGGTCATTTCAGATTAAGTCTGTCTGTCTTTACAGCTCTGATATCCCACCCAGGGTCAGCTCAGACCAAGACTCACTGTGATTACAGCTTCAATATCCCACCAAGGGTCAGCTCAGAACAAGTCTCACTGTCTTTACAGCTCGAATATTCCATCCAGGGTCAGCTCAGACCAAGACTCACTGAGATTACAATTCATATACCCACCAAGTGTCAGCTCAGAACAAGTTTCACTGTGATTACAGCTCCAATATCCCAACTAGGGTCAGCTCAGATCAAGATAGACTGTGATTGCAGCTCCGATAACCCACAGCCAGGGTCAGCTCAGACTAAGACTCACTGTGATTACAGCTCTGATATCCCACCAACGGTCAGCTCAGACCAAGTCTCTCAGTCTTTACAGCTCCGATATCCCATCCAGATTCAGCTCAAACCAAGACTCACTGTGATCACAGCTCCGATATCCCACCAACGGTCAGCTCAGAACAAGTCTCACTGTGATTACAGCTCCAATATCACAACCAGGGTCAGCTCAGATCAAGATAGATTGTGATTGCAGCTCCGATAACCCACCCAGGGTCAGCTCAGACCAAGACTCACTGTGATTACAGCTCCGAAATCCCTCCCAGGGTCAGCTCAGACCAAGACTCAGTCTAATTGCAGCTCTGATATCCCACTCACGGTCAGCTCAGACCAAGACTCACTGAGATTACGGCTCATATATTCAGGGTCAGCTCAGACAAAGACTCATGGTGATTACAGATTTGATATCCCGTCGAGCGTCAGCTCCCACCAAGACTCACTGTCATTACAGCTCTGATATCTCTCCCAGATTGAGCACTGATCAAGTCTCACTGTGATAACAGCACCAATATTCCACCCAGGGTCAGCTCAGAACAAGACTCAGTGTGATTACAGCTCCAATATACCACCCAGGGTCAGCAAAGATAAAGCCTGACTGTGATTACAGCTCCGATATCCAACCCAGGGTCAGCTCAGACCAAAACTCACTGTGATTACAGCTCTGATATCCCACCGAGTGACAACTCAGACCAAGAGTCACTCTGATTACAGCTCTGGTATCCCACCGAGGGTCAGCACAGACCAAGACTCACTGAGATTACAGCTCCGATATCTCATCCAGGAATAAGCTCAGACTAAGGCTCATCGTGATTACAGATTCAATATCCCATTGAGCATCAGTTCCCACCAAGACTCACTGTGATTACAGATCCGATATCCCACAGCCAGGTTCAGATCAGACCAAGACTCACTGTGATTACAGCTCTGATTTCCCTGCCAGATTCAGCACCGACCAAGTCTTACTGTGATTTCAGCGCCAATATCCCACCCAGGGTCAGCTCAGACCAATACTCACGGTGAGTAAAGCTCTGATAGCCCACCTAGGATCAGCTCAGACCAAGACTCACTCTGATTACAGCTCCGGTATCCCACACCCAGGGTCAGCTCAGACCAAGATTTCAGCTCCGATATCCAACCAACTGTCAGCTCAGACCTAGACTCACTGTAATTAGAGTTCCGATATCCCACCAAGGGTCAGCTCAGACCAAGTCTCAATGTGATTACTGCTCCGATATCCCATCCAGGGTCAGCTCAGATTAAGGCTAATTGTGATTACAGATCTGATATCCCATCGAATGTCAGCTCCGACCAAGATTCACTGTGATTACAGCTGCGATATCCCACAGCCAGGGTCAGCTCAGACCAAGACTCACTGAAATTACAGCTCCAATATCCTTCCCAGGGTCATCTCAGACCAAGAATCACTCTGATTACAGCTCCGATACCCCACCTAGGGTCAGCTTAGAAGAAGACTCACTATGATTGCAGCTCCGATATCCCACCCAGGGTCAGCTCAGTCCAAGACACACTGTGATTACAGCTCCGATATCGAACCCAGTGTCAGCTCAGATCAAGATAGACTGTGATTGCAGCTCCGATAACCCATCTAGGGTCAGCTCAGATCAAGACTCAGTGTGATAACAGTTCCGATATTGCACCCATGATCAGTTCAGACCAGGACTCACTGTGATTACAGCTCTGATATCCCACAGTCAGGGTCAGCTCAGACCAAGATACACGGCAATTTCAGCTCCGATATCCCACAGCCAGGGTAGCTCAGACTAATACTCAATGTGATTACGTATCTGATATCCCTCTGAGTGTCAGGTCAGACCATGAGTCATTCTGATTACAGCTCTGATATCCCACCCAGGGTCAGCTCAGAACAAGTCTCCCTGTGATAACAGCTCCGATATCCCATCCAGGGTCAGCTCAGACCAAGACTCACTGAGATGACAGCTCCGATATCTCACCAAGGGTCAGCTGAGACCAAGTCTCAACGTGATTACTGCTCCGATATCCCATCCAGGATCAGCTCAGATTAAGACTCACCGTGATTACAACTCCTAAATCCCAAAGCCAGGGTCAGCACAGACCAAGACTCACGGAAATTACAGCTCCAATATCCTACCGATTGTCAGCTCAGACCAAGTCTCACTGTGATGACAGCTCCGACATCCCACGCAGAGTCAGCTCTGACCAAGTCTGACTGTGATTACAGCTCCGATATCCCACCCAGGGTCAGCAAACACCAAGTCTAACTGTGATTACAGCTCTTATACCCCACCCAGGATCAGCACAGTCCAAGACTCACTGTGATTACAGCTCCGATATCCCAACCAGAATCAGCACAGTTCAAGACTCACTGTGATGACAGCTCCGACATCCCACGCAGAGTCAGCTCTGACCAAGTCTGACTGTGATTACAGCTCCGATATCCCACCCAGGGTCAGCAAACACCAAGTCTAACTGTGATTACAGCTCTTATACCCCACCCAGGATCAGCACAGTCCAAGACTCACTGTGATTACAGCTCCGATATCCCAACCAGAATCAGCACAGTTCAAGACTCACGGTGATTACAGCTCCGATATCCCATCCAGTGTCAGCTCAGACCAAGACTCACTGTGATTACAGCTCTGATATCACACCCAGGATCAGTAAAGACCAAGTCTCACTGTGAATGAACTCCGATATCCACCCAGGATGAACTCAGAACAAGTGTCACTGTGATTACAACTCCGATATCCCACCAAGTCTCAGCTCTGACCAACACTCACTCTGATTACAGCTCCTATATCCCACCCAGGGTCCTCACAGACCAACACTCACTGTGACTGCAGATCATGGAGCACCCGTATGGGCCCCAGCTATGCCTGTCTCTTTGTAGGATATGTGGAACAGTCCATCTTCCGCAACTACACTGGCACCACTCCCCACTTTTTCCTCCGCTACATCGATGACTGTATCGGCGCTGCCTCGTGCTCCCACGAGGAGGTTGAACAGTTCATCAACTTTACCAACACCTTCCATCCTGACCTCAAATTCACCTGGACCATCTCAGACTCCTCCCTCCCCTTCCTAGACCTTTCCATTTCTATCTCGGGCGACCGACTCAACACAGACATCTACTATAAACCGAATGACTCCCACAGCTACCTGGACTACACCTCCTCCCACCCTGCCCCCTGTAAAAACTCCATCCCATATTCCCAATTCCTTCGTCTCTGCCGCATCTGCTCCCAGGAGGGCCAGTTCCAATACCGTACAGCCCAGATGGCCTCCTTCTTCAAGGACCGCAGATTCCCCCCAAGACGTGATCGACGATGCCCTCCACCGCATCTCCTCCACTTCCCGCTCCTCCGCCCTTGAGCCCCGCCCCTCCAACCGCCACCAGGACAGAACCCCACTGGTTCTCACCTACCACCCCACCAACCTCCGTATACAGCGTATCATCTGCCGTCATTTCCGCCAACTCCAAATGGACCCCACCACCAGGTATATATTTCCCTCCCCTCCCCTATCAGCGTTCCGCAAAGACCACTCCCTTCGTGACTCCCTCGTCAGGTCCACACCCCCCACCAACCCAACCTCCACTCCCGGCACCTTCCCCTGCAACCGCAGGAAATGCAAACCTTGCGCCCACACCTCCACACTCACTTCCCTCCAAGGCCCCAAGGGATCCTTCCATATCCGCCACAAATTCACCTGCACCTCCACACACATCATCTATTGCATCCACTGCACCCAATGTGGCCTCCTCTATATTGGGGAGACAGGCCGCCTGCTTGCAGAACGCTTCAGGGAACACCTCTGGGACGCCCGGACCAACCAACCCAACCACCCCGTGGCTCAACACTTTAACTTTCCCTCCCACTCCACCGAAGACATGCAGGTCCTTGGACTCCTCCACCAACAGAACATAACAACACGACGGTTGGAGGAAGAGCGCCTCATCTTCTACCTGGGAACCCTCCAGCCACAAGGGATGAACTCGGATTTCTCCAGTTTCCTCATTTCCCCTCCCCCCACCTTGTCTCAGTCGATTACCTTGGATTCAGCACCGCCCTCCTAACCTGCGATCCTCTTCCTGACCTCTCCGCCCCCACCCCCTCTCTGGCCTATCACTCTCACCTTGACCTCCTTCCACCTATCACATCTCCATCGCCCCTCCCCCAAGTCCCTCCTCCCTACCTTTTATCTGAGCCTGCCTGGCACCCTCTCCTCATTCCTGATGGAGGGCTCTGGCCCGAAACGTCGAATTTCCTGTTCCTTGGATGCTGCCTAACCTACTGTGCTTTAACCAGCAACACATTTTCAGATCCAATATCCCACCCAAGGTCAGCTCAGACCAAGACACACTGTGAGTACAGCTCCGATAATCCACCCAGGGTCAGCTCAGACCAAACCTCAGTGTGATTACAGCTCCGAAATCCCACCCAGGGTCAGCAGAGACCAAGTCACACTGTGATTACAGGTCCGATATCCCACCCTGGATCAGTTCAGACCAGGACTCACTGAGAATACAGCTCCGATATCCCACCCAGGGTCAGCTCAGATCAAGACTCACTGTGATTACAGTTCATATATCCCACCAAGAGGTTGCAGAGATTGCAAATGAGATTGGTAGTTTTTGACGGATTGAAAACACCAAGAGCTCAGGGGATAGTACAGAAAAGTAGCGATGATTAGGAGGCCGCCCATGATCTCACTGAACGGCGAGGCGGGGATCAATGGGCTGAGTGGCTGCATGTGTTATGTTTAAAATGAAAATATTCTTCCTTTTGTTGACTTGGTGAATAGACCGTAAGACCATTAGACATAGGAGCAGTATTCACGCCATTCAGCCCATCGAGTACGCTCCTCCATTCAATCATGGTTATTAAGTTTCTCAATTCCATTCTCCCGCTTGCCCCCTGTAAGCCTGGATCCCCTTGATACTCAAGAACCAATCCATCTCAATCTTAAATGGACTCAATCACCCACTGGCCTCGACAGCTTTTTGAATTCCACCACTCTCTGGCTGAAGAGGTTTCTCCTGATCTCCAATCTAAAAGGTCTTTCTTTTACTCCACAGCCTGGGTATGTTTCTGTTTGTGATGCCAAAACTCCGAGCAAGATCAACTTCGCGAACTTGGTTGAAAATGTGTTGCTGGATATCGGAGCTGAACTCACAGTGTGTCTTGGTGTGTGCTGACCCTGGGTATGATATCGGAGTTGTAATCAAGGGAGGCTTTGTCTGAGCTGACCCTGACTGTGAGATTTGGGAGGTGGAATCAGAGTGAGTCTTGGTCTGAGCAGACACCTGGTGCGATATCGGAGCTGTAATCACAGTGAGTGTTGGTCTGAGATGACCCTGGGAAGGATATTGGAGCTGTAATCACAGTGAGTCTTGATCTGGACTGACTCTGGCTGTGGGATATCGGAGCTATAATCATAGTGTACCTTGGTCAGACCTGACACTGGGTGGGATATCGGAACTGTAATCACAGTGAGTCTTGGTCTGAGCAGATCCTGGGTAGGATAACGCAGCTGAAATCAAGTGAGTCTTGGTCTGAGCAGACACCCGGTGTGACATCGCAGCTATAATCACAGTGAGTGTTGGTCTGAGGTGACCCTGGGAAGGATATTGGAGCTGTAATCAGAGTGAGTCCTGTTCTGAGCTGACCTTGGCTGTGGGATAGCGGAGCTATAATCACATAGCGTTGTGTTCGGAGCTGAACCTGGATGGGATATCGGAGCTGTAATCATAGTGAGACTTGGTCTGTGCTGATCCTTGCTGCGATATCAGAGTTGTAATCACACTGAGTCTTGGTCTGAGCTGACCCTGGTTGGGATATCGGAGCTGTAATCAAAGTGCGTCTTGTTCTGAGCAGACCCTGGTAATAAATCAAAGCTGTATTCGCAGTGAGTCTGCATCAGAACTGACCCTGGCTGTGGGATATAGGAGCTGAAATCACAGTGACTCTTGATCTGGACTGAGCTGAAAATGCGTTGCTGGTTAAAGCACAGCAGGTCAGGCAGCATCCAAGGAACAGGAAATTCGACGTTTCCGGCCAGAGCCCGAAACGTCAAATTTCCTGTTCCTTGGATGCTGCCTGACCTGCTGTGCTTTAACCAGCAACACATTTTCAGCTCTGATCTCCAGCATCTGCAGACTTCACTTTTTACTCCTTGATCTGGACTGACTCTGGCTGTGGGATATCGGAGCTATAATCATAGTGTACCTTAGTCAGATCTGACACTAGGTGGGATAACGGAACTGTAATCACACTGAATCTTCGTCTGAGTTGACCCTGGTTGGAATATTGGACCTGTAATCACAGTGCACCTCATCTGAGCTGACCCTGGGTGGGATATCAGAGCTGTAATCACAATGAGCCTTGGTCTGAGATGACCCTGGATGAGATATCAGAATCATAATCACAGTGAGTCTTGATCTGAGCTGACCCTGGGTGGGATATCAGCGCTGTAATCACAATAAGACTTGGTCTGTGCTGACCGTGTGTGGGATATCAGAGCAGTAATCACAGTGTGTCTTGGTCTGTGCTGACCCTGGGTATGACATCAGAGGTGTAATCACAGAGAGGCTTTGTCTGAGCTGTCCCTGACTGTGGGATATTGGAGCTATAATCACAATGAGTCTTTGTCTGAGCAGACCTTGGAAAGGATATCGGAGCAGTAATCACAGTGAATCTCGGTATGAGCTGACCCTGGGTGGGATATTGGAGCTGTAATCACAGTGAGTCTTGATCTGAGCTGACCCTGGGTGGGATATTGGAGCTGTGTTCACAGTGAGACTTGATCTGTGCTGATGCTGGGGGTTATGTTGGAGCTGTAATCACAGTGAGGCTTGGTCTGAGCTGACCCTGGGTGGTATATCAGTGCTGCAATCACAATAAGACTTGGTCTGTGCTGACCCTGCATTGGATATTAGAGCAGGAATCACAGAGAGTCTTGGTCTGAGCTGACCCTGGGTGGGATATCGGAGCTGTAAGCACAGTGACGCCTGGTCTTTGCTGACCCTGTGTGGGATATCAGAGCTGTAATCACTGTGTGTCTTGGCCTGAGCTGATCCTGGGTATGATATCGGAGTTGTAATCACAGGGAGACTTTGTCTGAGCTGTCCCTGACTGTGGGATATCGGAGCTATAATCACAATGAGTCTTAGTCTGAGCTGACCTTGGAAGGGATATCGGAGCAGTAATCACAGTGAGACTTGGTCTGTGCTGACCGTGGGTGGGATATCGGAGCCGTATTCACTGTGAGTCTTGGTCAGAGCTGATGATCGATGGGATATCGGATCTGTAATCACAGTGAGTCTTAGTCTGAGCTGACCCTGGTTGGGATATCGGATCTGTAATCACAGTGCACCTCATCTGAGCTGACCCTGGGTGGGATATCAGAGCTGTAATCACAATGAGTCTTGGTCTGAGATGACCCTGGATGAGCTATCAGAATCATAATCACAGTGAGTGTTGGTCTGAGCTGACCCTGGGTGATATATCAGAGCTGCAATCACAGTGAGTCTTGGTAGAGTTGACCCTGGGTGGGATATCGGAGCTGTAATCATAGTGAGGCTTGGTCTTTGATGACCCTGGGTGGAATATCGGAGCCGTAGTCACAGTGAGACTTGGTCTGAGCTGACCCCGAGTGGGATATCGGATCTGCAATCACAGTGAATCTTGGTATGAGCTGACCCTGGGTGGGATATTGGAGCTGTGTTCACAGTGAGACTTGGTCTGTGCTGATGCTGGGGGTTATGTCGGAGCTGTAATCACAGTGAGTCATGGTCTGAGCTGACCCTGGGTGGTATATCAGAGCTGTAATCACAATAAGACTTGGTCTGTGCTGACCCTGCGTGGGATATCAGAGCAGTAATCACAGTGTGTCTTGGTCTGAGCTGATCCTGGGTGGGATATAAGAGCTTCTTTCACAGTGTGTCTTGGTCTGTGCTGACCCTGGGTATGATATCGGAGTTGTAATCACAGGGAGGCTTTGTCTGAGCTGTCCCTGACTGTGAGATATCGGAGCTATAATCACAATGAGTCTTCGTCTGAGCAGACCTTGGAAGGGATATCGGAGCAGTAATCACAGTGAGTCTTGATGTGAGCTGACCCTGACTGTGGGATATCGGAGCTGTAATCACAGTGAGTCTTGGTCTGTGCTGACCCTGGGTGGGATATCGGAGCTGTAATCACAGTGAGACTTGGTCTATGCTGAACCCGGGTGGGATATCGGAACTGTATTCACAGTGAGTCTTGGTCAGAGCTGATGATCGATGGGATATCAGATCTGTAATCACAGTGAGTCTTAGTCTGAGCTGACCCTGGTTGGAATATCGGAGTTGTAATCTCAGTGAGTCTTGGTCTGAGCAGACCCTGGGTGGGATATCGGAGCTGGAATCACAGTGCGTCCTGTTCTGAGCTGACCCTGGGTGGGATATCGGATCTGTAATCACAATGAGCCTTGGTCTGAGCAGACCCTGGTGATAGATCGGAGCTGTATTCCCAGTGAGTCTGCATCAGAACTGACCCTGGCTGTGGGATATAGGAGCTGAAATCACAGTGAGTCTTGATCTGGACTGACCCTGGCTGTGGGATATTGGAGCTATAATCATAGTGTACCTTGGTCAGACCTGACACTGGGTGGGATATCGGAACTGTAATCACATTGAGTCTTGGTCTGAGCTGACCCTGGCTGTGGGGTATCGGAGCTGTAATCACAGAAAGTCTTGGTCTGAGCTGACCCTTGTTGGGACATCGGAGCTGTAATCACAATGAGTCTTGGTCTGAGATGACCCTGGGTGGTATATCAGAGCTGTAATCACAGTGAAACCTGTTCTGAGCTGACCCTGGGTGGGATATCGGAGCTGTAATCACACTGAGTCTTGGTCTGTGCTGACCGTGGGTGGGATATTGGAGCCGTATTCACAGTGAGTCTTGGTCAGAGCTGATGATCGATGGGATATCAGATCTGTAATCACAGTGAGTCTTAGTCTGAGCTGACCCTTGTTGGAATATCGGAGTTGTAATCTCAGTGAGTATTGGTTTGAGCTGACCCTAGGTGGGATATTGGAGCTGTAATCACAGTGAGTCTTGGTCTGAGCTGACCCTGGGTGGTATATCAGAGCTGTAATTACAGTGAGATTAGTTCTGAGCTGACCCTGGGTGGGATATCGGAGCGGAAATCACAGTGTGTCTTGGTCTGAGCTGATTCTAGGTATGATATCGGAGTTGTAATCACAGGGAGGCTTTGTCTGAGCTGTCCCTGACTGTGGGATATCGGAGCTATAATCACAATGAGTCTTAGTCTGAGCTGACCTTGGAAGGGATATGGGAGCAGTAATCACAGTGAATCTTGGTCTGAGCTGACCCTGGTGGGATATTGGAGCTGTAATCAGAGTGAGTCTTGGTCTGAGCAGACACCCAGTGTGACATTGGAGCTGTAATCACAGTGAGTGTTGGTCTGAGATGACCCTGGGAAGGATATTGGAGCTGTAATCACAGTGACTCTTGTTCTGAGCTGACCCTGGCTGTGGGATATCGGAGCTGTAATCATAGTGAATCTTGGTCTTTGCCGACCCTGGGTGGGATATCGATGCCGTATTCACAGAGTATCTTGGTCAGAGCTGAGAATCGATGGGATATCGGATCTGTAATCACAGTGAGTCTTAGTTTGAGCAGAACCTGGGTGGGATATTGGAGCTGTAATCACAGTGAGTCTTGGTCTGAGCTCACCCTGGGTGGGATATCGGAGCTGTAATCAAAGTGCATCTTGTTCTGAGCAGACCCTGGTGATAAATCGGAGCTGTATTCCCAGTGAGTCTGCATCAGAACTGACCCTGGCTGTGGGATATAGGAGCTGAAATCACAGTGAGTCTTGATCTGGACTGACCCTGGCTGTGGGATATCGGAGCTATAATCATAGTGTACCTTGGTCAGACCTGACACTGAGTGGGATATCGGAACTATAATCACAGTGAATCTTGGCCTGGGCTGACGCTGGGTGGGATAGAACCGAGACTAATCCAGCGCAGTACAGGCCCTTTGGCCCTCGATGTTGTTCCCATCCAAGCCCACCTAACCTTCATTAGCCCACTCTCCTCCAAATGTATATCCAATGCCCATTTAAATGCCCATAAAGAGGGAGAGTCCACCTCTGCTACTGGCAGGGCATTCCATGACTCGCTGAGTAAAGAATCTACCCTGAACATCAGTCCTATACCTATCAACCCTTAAGTTAAAGCTATAGTCCCTCGTAATAGTTGACTCCATGTGTGGAAATAGGTTCTCATGGTCAACCCTATCTAAACCCCAATCATCTTCTACACCGCTATCAAGTCACCCCTAAACCTTCTTTTCTCCAATGAAAACAGCCCCAAGTGCCTCAGCCTTTCCTCATACGATCTTCCTACCATACCAGGCAACATCCTGGTAAACCTCCTCTGCACCCGTTCCAGTGCCTCCACATCCTTCCTGTAGTATGGTGACCAAAACTGCACACAATACTCCAGATGCGGCCGCACCAGAGTCTTATAAAACTGCAACATGACCTAAGGACTCCAGAACTCAATTCCTCTACCAATAAAAGCCAGTACGCCATATGCCTTCTTCACAGCACTATTTACCTGGGTGGCTACTTTCAGAGATCTATGTACATGGACACCAAGTATCCACACTACCAAGTATCCGACCATTAGCCCAGTACCCCATCTTCTTGTTACTCTTACCAAAGTGAATCACTTCACACTTAGCTACGTTGAACTCCATTTGCCACCTTTCTGCCCAGCTCTGCAGCTTATCTATATCCCGCTGTAACCTGCCACATCCTTCCTCACTGTCAACAACTCCACCGACTTTCGTATCATCCGCAAACTTGCTCACCCAACCTTCTAGCCCCTCCTCCATGTCATTTATAAAAATGACAAACAGCAATGGTCCTGAAACAGATCCTTGCGGAACACCACTAGTAACTGCACTCGAAGATGAACCTTTACCATCAACTACTACCCGCTGTCTTCTTCCAGCCAGCCAATTCCTAATCCAAACCTCCAACTCACCCTCAATGCCATACCTCCGTATTTTAGCAGTAGCCTACCCTGGGGAACCTTATCAAACACCTTACTAAAATCCATATCCACCATATCTACCACTTTACCCTCATCCACCTCCTTAGTCACCTTCTCAAAGAATTCAATAAGGTTTGTGAGGCACGACCTGCCCTTCACAAAACCATGCTGACTATCCTTGATCACATTATTCCTATCCAGATGTTCATAAATCCTATCCTTTACAATTCTCTCTAAGACTTTTCCCACAACAGAAGCGAGACTCATCGGCCTATAGTTACTAGGGTTATCCCTACTCCACTTCTTGAACAAGAGAACCACATTTGCTATCCTCCAGTTTTCTGGCACTATTCCTGTAGACAACAAGGACATAAAAATCAAGGCCAATGGCTCTGCAATCTCCTCCCTTGCTTCACAGAGAATCCTAGGATAAATGCCACCAAGCCCAGGGGACTTATCTATTTTCACCCTTTCCAGAATTTCCAACACCTAATCCCTACATACCTCAAAGCCTCACCAATATCGGAGCTGTAATCACAGTGAGCCGTGATCTGAGCTCACCCTGGATGGGATATCAGAGCTGTAATTAGAGTGAGTCTTGGTCTGAGCTGACCCTGAGTGGGATATCAGAGCTATAATCACTGTGAGTCTTGGTCTGAGCTGACCCTGGGTGGGATATCGGAGCTGTAATCACAGTGAAACTTGATCTGTGTTGACCATGGGTAGGATATCTGAGCCGTATTCACAGTGAGTCTTGGTCAGAGCTGATGATCGATGGGATATCAGAGCTGTAATCTCAGTGAGTCTTGGTCTGAGCTGACCCTGGATGGGATATTGGAGCTATAATCACAGTGAGTCTTGGTCTGAGCAGACCCTGGGTGGGATATCGGAGCAGTAATCACAGTGAGTCTTGGTCTGAGCTGACCCTGGGTCAGATATTGTAGCTGTGATCTCAGTGAGTCTTGGTCTGAGCTGAGCCTGGGCGGGATATTGGAGCTGTCATCTCAGTGAGGCGTGGCCTGAGCTGACCCTTGGTGGGATATTGGAGCTGTAATTACAGTGGGACTAGTTCTGACTTGACCCTGGGTGGGATATCGGAGCTGTAATCACAGTGAGACTTGGTCTGTGCTGACCATGCATTAGATATCGGAGCTATAATCACTGTGATTCTTGGTCTGAGTTGACCCTGGATGGGATATCTGAGCTGACATCACTGTGAGTCTTGGTCTGAGCTGACCCTGGGTGGGATATCAGAGCTGTAATCACAGTGAGTCTTGGTCTGAGCTGACCCTGGGTCAGGTATTGTAGCTATATCTCAGTGAGTCTTGGTCTGAGCTGAGCCTGGGTGGGATATTGGAGCTGTCATCTCAGTGAGGCGTGGCCTGAGCGGACCCTTGGTGGGATATTGGAGCTGTAATTACAGTGGGACTAGTTCTGACCTGACCCTGGGTGGGATATCGGAGCTGTAATCACAGTGTGTCTTGTTCTGAGCTGACCCTGGGTGGAATATCAGAGTTATAATCATAGGGAGTCTAGGTCGGAGCTGACCCCTGGCTGTGGGATATCGGAGCTGTAATCAGAGTGAGTCTTGGTCTGAGGTGACACTAGGTGTGGGATATCGGAGCTATAATCATAGTGAGTGTTGGTCGGAGCTGAACCTAGGTGGGACATTGGAGCTGTCATCACAGAGAGTGTTAGTCGGTGTGGACCCTGTGTGGGATATTAGAGCTGGAGTCACAGTCAGTCTTGGTCTGTGCTGACCCTGGGTGGGATATCAGAGCTGTAATCACAGTGAGGCATCTTCTGAGCTGACCCTGGGTGGGATATCAGAGCGGTAATCATAGTGAGGTTTCGTCTTTGCTGACACTCAATGGGTTATCAGAGCTGTAATCACAGTGAATCATGGTCTGAGCTGACCCTGGGTGGAATATTGGTGCTGTAATCACAGTGAGTCTTGGTCTGAGCTCACCCTGGGTGGGATATCGGAGCCGTAATCAAAGTGAGTCTTGATCTGGATGGAGTAAAAAGTGAAGTCTGCAGATGTTGGAGATCAGAGCTGAAAATGTGTTGCTGGTTAAAGCGTAGCAGGTCAGGCAGCATCCAAGGAACAGGAAATTCGATGCCCAAAACGTCGAATTTCCTGTTCCTTGGATGCTGCCTGACCTGCTGCGTCTTGATCTGGACGGACCCTGGCTGTGGGTATTGGGGTTATAATCTCAGTGTATCTTGGTCAGACCTGACATTGACTGGGATATCGGAGCTGTAATCACAGTGAGTCTTGGTCTGAGCTGACCCTGGGTGGGATATTGGAGCTATAATCACAATGAGTCTTAGCCCGAGGTGACTCTGGATGGGATATCAGAGCAGTGATCACAGTGAGTCTTGGTCTGTGTGGACCCTGGGTGGGATATTAGAGCTGTACTCTCAGTGAGTGTTGATCTTTGCTGACCGTGGGTGGGATATCGGAGATGTAATCACAGTGAGTGTTGGTAGGAGCTGAACCTGGGTGGTATATCAGAGCTGTAATCGTAGTGAGACTTCATCTGAGCTGACCCTGGGTGGGATATCGGAGCTGTAATCACAGTGAGTGTTGGTCTGAGCTGACCCTGGATTTGGTATGGGGCCTGTATTCTCAATGAATCTGGCTCTGAGATATCTTTGGGTAGGGTATGGGGGATGTATTCACAGTGAACCTGTGTCTGAGCTGACGCTGGGTGAGGTATGGGGCTGTATTCACAATAAATCTGGGTCAGAGCTGACCCTGGGTGGTGTATGGAGGCTGTATTCACAGTGAATCTGTGTCTGTGCTTTCCCTGGACTGTGTTTGGGAGCTGTATTCACAGTGAATTTTGGTCTGAGCTTACCCAGGGTGGTATACGGCGGCTGTATTCACATTGGATCTGGATCTGAGCTGACCCTGGGTGGTTTATGGGAACTGTATTTACAGTGAATCTGAGTCTGAACTCAACCTGGGTCGGGTGTGGGGTCTGTATTCACAGTGAATCAGGGTCGAATGTGAACCTGGTTGCTGTATTTACAGTGGGTGTTGTATTTATAGTGAATCCCTATCTGAGCTGACGCTGGGAGGTGTGTTGGGGCTGTATTCACAGTGAATCTGGGTCTGAACAGACCCTGGTTGGCGAATGTGTGATGTATTTACAAAGAATCTGGGTCTTAGCTGACCCTTGGTGGAGTGTGGGGGTTGCATTCACAGTGAATCTGGGTGTGAGTTATCCCTGGGTTGGGTGTGGGGGCTGCATTGACAGTGAATCTGGGTCTGAGCTGACCATGGTTGGAGTGTGGTGCAAGTATTCACAGGGAATCTGGGTCGGGACTAACACTGGGTGGAGTATGGGGGCTGTATTCACACTGAATCTGGGTCTGAGCTGACCATGGGTGGGGAATGGAGTCTGTATTCATAGTAAATCTGGCTTTGAGCTCACCCTGGCTGGGGTATGTGCCTGTATTTTCAGTGAAACTGTGTCTGAGCTAACCCTATGTGGGGCCTGGAGGATGTATTCACAGTGAATCTGTGTCTGTGCGGTTCCTGGGTGTGCAATGGTGCTGTATTCACAATGAAACTGGTTTTGAGCTGAAGCTGGGTGGGGTCTTGGGGCTGTATTCATAGTGAATCTGGGTCAGAGCTAATCCTGGGTGGGGTGTAGGGGCAGTATTCAGAGTGAATCTGGGTCTGAGCTGACCCTGGGTCAGCTGTGTGTGTTGTGACCACAGTTATTCTGGATCTGCAACATGACACTGGGTGGGGCATGAGGGTTGTATTCTTAGTTTATCTGGGCCTGTGCTCACCCTGGGTGGGATATGGGTATTGTACTCACGGTGAGTCTGGGTCTGAGCTTCCTCTTGTTGAGGTATGGGGCTGTATTCAGAGTGAATCTGGGTCTGAGCTGACTCTGGGTGCGCTATGGGGAATGTACTGACAGTGCATCTGGGTCTGAGCTCACACTGGGTGCAATGTGGGGAATGTATTCACAGTGAATCTGGGTCTGAGTTGACTCTGGGTTGGATATAGGGGCTGTATTCAGAGGGAATGGGGGTTTGAGCAGACCCAAGATGGGATATGTGGGCTGTAGTGAATCTGCGTCTGGACTAACCCTGGGTGGAGTATGGGGGCTGTATTCCCACTGAATCTGGGTCTGAGCTGACCCTTGGTGGAAATTGGGGTATGTATTCACAGTGAATTTGTTTCGGAGCTATCCCTGTGTGGGCTAAAGAGGGATGTATTCACAGTATATTTGGTTCTGAGCTGATCCTGGTGGGATATGGGGGCAGTATTTACAGTGAATCTGAGTCTGACTAACCCTCGTTTGGGTATGGGGTTGTATTCACAGTGAATCTGGTACTGAGCTGACCCTGGGTGGAGTGTGGGGACTGTATTCACACTGACTCTAGGTTTACGCTGACCCTGAGTTGGTTATGGGGATTCAACTTAGAGTAAATCTGTGTCTGAATTGATCTTGGGGGGCTGAAAGGGAGCTGTATTCACAGTGAATCTGTGTGTGAATTGATGTTGGGTGGGGTATGGGAGCTGTATTCACAATGAATCTGGGTCTGAGTTGACTGTGGGTGGGAAATGCAGGCTGTATTCACAGTGAATCTGGGTTTGAGCTGACCCTGAGTGGGTTATGGGAGTTACACTTACAGTGAATCTGTGTCTGAATTGACCTTGGGTGGGATATCGGAGTTGTATTCACAGTGAATCTGTGTCTGAATTAACCTGGGGTGGGGTATTGAAGCTGTATTCACAGTCAATTTTGGTCTGGGCCATCCCTGGGTGGAGTACGGGTCTGTATTCACATTGAATCTGGATCTGAGCTGACCCTGGTCCGTTTATGAGGAATGAATTCGCCGTGAATCCCTGTTTTAGCTAATGCTGGGAGGTGTATTGGGGCTGTATTCACAGTGAATCTGGGTCTGATCAAATCCTGGTTAGGGAATGGGGGATGTAATTACAAAGAATCTGCATCTCCGCTGATCCTGGATGGGGTACGGGGGCTGTATTTAGAGTGAATCTGGGACTGAGCTACCCCTGGGTTGGGTGTGGGTGCTGCACTGACAGTGAGTCTGGGTCTGAGCTGACCCTGGGTGCGATATGGTTGTTGTATTTGCAGTGAATCTATGTCTGTGCTCTCCCTGGGCTGTGTATGGGAGCTGTATTCACAGTGAATTTGGGTCTGAGCTAACCCTGTGTGATGTAAGGGGGATGTAGTAATAAGGATTCTGGGTGAGAGCTGACCCTTAAAGGGGTAGGGGGATGTACTCACAGTGAATCTGTGGCTGAGTTGAACCTGGATGGGAATGGGGGCTGTATTCACAGGGAATGGGAGTCTGAGCAGACCCTGGGTGAGGTATGGAGGCTGTATTCACAGTGAATGGGTGTCTGAGCAGACCCTGGGTGAGGTATGGAAGCTATATTCACAGTGCATCTGGATCTGAGCTGAACCTGGGTGATGTATGGAGGCTGTATTCACAGTCTGAGCTATCCCTAGGTCAGGAATGGGGGATGTACTCACAATGAATCTGAGTCTGAGGTGACTGAGTGGGCTATGGCGGCTGTATTAAGTGAATTGGGGTCTGTGCACACCCTGCGTAGAGTATGGAGGCTGTATTCACCCGAATCTGGGTCTGAGCTAACCGTGGGTGTGGTGTGGGAGATTTGTTTACACTGAACTGGATCTGAGCTGACCATTGGTGGGGTATGGGGGCTGTATTCACAGTGAATCTGGGTCTGTGCTTACCCTGGGTGGGCACGGGAATTATATTCACCGTGAATCTGGGTCTGGGCTGACCCTGGGTGGCGTATGGGTGCTGTATTCACAGTGAACCTTGGTCTGGGCTAACACTGGGTCAGGTATGGGGATGGATTGTGAGTGATTCTGAGTCTGAGCTGAGCCTTGGTGGGGGAGGGGAGCTGTAATCACTGTGAATCTGGGTTTGGACTAACCCTGCGTGAGGAATGGGGGCTGTATTCACTGTGAATGTGGCTTTGAGCTGTCCCCGGTTGGGGTATGGGTCTGTATTTTCAGTGAAACTGTGTCTGACCTAAGCTGGCAGGTCTATTGGGGCTGTATTCATGGTGAATCTGGATCTGAACAGATGTACTTACAAAGAATCTGGGTCTCAGCTGACCCTTGATGGGGTAAAGGGGTTGTATTTACAGTGAATCTGGGACTGAGCTATCCCTGGGTTGGGGAATGCATGCTGCAATGTCAGTGAGTCTGGGTCTGAGCTGACCCTGTTAGGGGCATGGTGCATGTATTCACAGTGAATCTGGGACTGAGCTGAGGTATGTGGCCTGTGCTCACGGTGAATCTGGGTCTGAGCTGACCATAGATGTGGTATGGGGGCTGTATTCGCTGTGAATCAGTGTCTGTGCTATCCTTGGGCTGCGTGTGGGATCTGCATTCAGTGAATCTGGGTCTGATCTGACCCTGGATGAGGTGTGTGAGCTGTATTCACAGTGAATCTGTGTCTGTGCTCTCCCTGAGCTGTGTATGGGAGCTGTATTCACATTGAAACTGGGTCTGGACTAACCTGCATGAAGAATGGGGGCTGTATTCACTGTGAATGTGGCTTTGAGCTGTCCACAGTTGGGGTATGGGTCTGTATTTTCAGTGAAACTGTGTCTGACCTAACCTGTGTGGGGAACGAGGGATGTACTCACAGAGTATCTGTGTCTGAGCTGTCCCTGGGTGTGCAATAGTGCTGCATTCACAATGAATCTGGTTCTGATCTGATGCAGGGTCGGGCATGGTGGCTGTATTCAGTTAATCTGGATCTGCAGCATGAAACTTGGTGGGGTATGAGGGTTGTATTCGTAGTGTGTATGGGTCTGATCTGATGCTGGCTGGGATATGGATCGTGAGTCTGGGTAGAAGCTGACTCTGGTTGAGGCATGGGGCTGTATTCACAGTGAATCTGGTTCTGAGCTGACACTGGGTGGGATATAGGGGATGTATTCACAGTGAATCTGGGACTGAGATAACCCTGGGTGGGGAATGGGACAGTATTCACTGTGAATCTGAGCCTGAGCTGACCCTGGGTGTGGTATGGGAGCTGTATTGTCAGTGAATCTGAGTCGAGGCTGAATCTTGGTGGGGTATGGGGGCTGTAATCATTGGGAATCTGGATCTGTGCTGACCCTGTGTGGACTATGGGGCTGTTTCCAATGTGAATCTGGCTCTGAGCTGATCCTGGGTGCGGTATGGGAGCTATATTCACAGTGAATCTGGGTCTGAGCTTATCCTGGGTTGGTTAGGTGGATGTATTCACAGTGAATCTGGGTCTGAGCTGACCCTCGGTGGGATATGGGGACTGTATCCACAGTGAATTTGTGTCAGAGCTAACCCTGTGTGCGGTATGGTGAATGTATTCAGAGTGAATCTGGGTCTGAGCTGACCATGGGTGGGATATGGGGGCTGTATTCGCAGTGAATCCGTGTCTGTGCTTTCCCTGGGATTTGTACGGGAGTTGTATTCACAGTGAAATTTGGTCTTGGCTAACCCTGGGTGGAGTGTGGGGGCTATATTCGCAGTGAATCTTGGTCTGTGCTGACCCTGGGTGGGGTATTGGGTCTGTATTCACAGTGAACCTTGGTCTGAGCTAACCTTGTGTCTGGTATGGGGGATGCATTGACAGTGAATCTGAATCTTGGTGGGGTATGGGTACTGTAATCACTGTGAATCTGGATCTTTGCTGACCCTCGGTGGGGTAAGGGGTTGTATTCACAGTGAATCTGGTTCTGAGCTGACTCTGTGGACTATGAGGCTGTTTCCAATGTGAATCTGGCTCTGAGCTGACTCCGGGTCCGGTATGAGGGCTGTATTCACAGTGAATCTGGCTCTAAGCTAATCCTGGGTAGGGTATAGGGCCTGTATTCACAGTGAATTTGTGTCTGAGTTAACCCTGTGTGGTATGGGGTATGTATTCAGAATGAATATGGGTCTGAACTCACCATGGGTGGGGTATGTGGCTTGTATTCACAGTGAATCTGAGTCTGAGCTGACCGTTGGTGGGGTATGAGAGATGTATTCGCGGTAAATCTGTTTCTGAGCTGGTCATGGGTGGGAAACACGGGCTGTATTCACTCTGAGTCCGTGTTTGAGTTAACCCCGGTTAGGGTATGGCATCTGTGTTAACAGTGATTCTGGCTCTGAGCTGACCCGGAGTGTGGTAATGGGCGATGTATTCACAGTGAATCTGGATCTGACCTGACGCGGGGCTAGGTATGAGGGCTGCATTAATAGTGAATCTGGGTCTGAGCTGACCCTTGGTGGGGTAAGGGGGTTTGTATCCACAGTGAATCTTGGTTTGAACTGACCCTGGGTGGTTTATGGGGGCTGTATTCACATTGAATCTGGGTCCCAGCTGATCCCGGGTGGGTATGGGAACTGTATGCACATTGAATCTGGGTCTGATCTAATCCTGGGTGTGGTAATAGAGGCTGAATTTTGGTCTGAGCTGACCCTGCTTGGTGTATTGGAGCTGTTTTCACAGTAAATCTGTTTCTGTTTTGACCCTGGGTGGGATATGCATGCTGTATTCACAGTGAATCTGGGTCTGAGCTGACCTTATTGGGGTATGGTGCCTGGATTAACAGTGAGTCTGGGTCCATCCTAACCCTGGGTGGGGTATGGGGGCCCCATTCACAGTGAACTTGGGTCTGAGCTAACCTTGGGTGATGTATGGAAGTTTTATTCACAGTGAATCTGAGTCTGACCGAAATCTGGGGGGCTATGTGGGCTGCATTCTCACTGAATCTGGGTCTCAGCTGACCCTGGGTGGGTGTGGGGACTGTATTCACATGGAATCTGGGACTGAGCTAACCCAGAGGGGTATGGGGGCTGTATTTATTATAAATCTGGGGCTGAGCTGACCCAACGTTGAGTATGAGGGGTGTAATCATACTAACCCTCAGTGGGGATTGGAGGCTATATTCACACTGAATCTGGCTCTGAGATACTTCTGGATGGGTTTGGGGACTGTATTCACATTGAATCTGTGCCTGAGCTGACCGTGGCTGGGGTATGGGAGCTGTATTCACAGTGAATCAGGGACTGATCTGACCCTGAATGGGGTATGGGAGCTGTATTCACAATATATCTGGGGCTGAGCTGACCCACGGTATGGTATTGGGGGCTGTATTCACAGTAAATCTGGGTCTGAGCTAACCCTCAGTGGGATATGAGGGCTATATTTGCAATGAATCTGTGTCTGAGCTGACCCTGAGAGAGGATTGGAAGCTGTATTTACACTGAATCTGGTTCGAAGCTGACCCTGGGTGGTGTAAGGGGGATGTATTCACGTTGAGCTGAAAATGTGTTGCTGGAAAAGCGTAGCAGGTCAGGCAGCATCCAAGGAGCAGGAGATTCGACGTATCGGGCATGAGCCCTTCTTCAGGGCTCATTCCTGAAGAAGTGCTCATGCCCGAAACGTCGATTCTTCTGCTCCTTGGATGCTGCCTGACCTGCTGCGCTTTTCCAGCAACACATTTTCAGCTCTGATCTCCAGCATCTGCAGTCCTCACTTTCTCCTAAATGTATTCACATTGAGTCAGGGTCTGAGCTGACCCTGGGTGGCGTAATGGGGCTGTATTCACCGTGAATCTGATCTGACCTAAACCTGGTTGGGGTGTGGAGGCTGTATTCACAGTGAAGCTGGGTCTGAGCAAACCCTGGATGGGGACTGGGGCTGTACTCACAGTGAATCTGGGACTGAGCTGACCCTGGGTGTGCTATGGGAAATGCATTCACAGTGAATTTGGGTCTGAGTTAATCGTCGGTGGGGTATGGGGGGTTGTGATTACAGTAAATCTGTTTCTGAGCTGACCCTGGGAGCAATATGGGGGCTGTATTCACAGTAAGTCTGTGTCTGAGCTGATCCTGGTTGGGATATGGGGGCTGTATTCACAATAAATCTGGGCCCGAGCTGTCCCTTGGTGTGGTAAGGGAGATTATTCACAGTGGATCTGGGATGGAGCTGTTTCTGGGTGGGGAATAATGCTGTATTCACAGTAAATCTGGGTCTGAGCTAATCGGTTGTGGGGAAGGGGAGCTGTATTCACATTAAGTTTGGGTCTGAGCTGACCCTGAGTGTGGTTTTGGGTGATGTATTCACAGTGAATCTGGGTCTGAGCTGACCCTGGGTGATGTTGGAGGATGTGTTCACACTGAATCTGGCTCTGAGCTGATCCTGGGTGGTGGTGTGGAGGCTGCATTCACAGTGAATCTGGGACTGGGGTGAGCCTGGATGGGTATGGGGGCTGTATTCACAATGAATTTGTGGGCGGCACGGTGGCATAGTGGTTAGCACTGCTGCCTCACAGCGCCTGTAGACCCGGGTTCAATTCCCGACTCAGGCGACTGACTGTGTGGAGTTTGCACGTTCTCCCCGTGTCTGCGTGGGTTTCCTCCGGGTGCTCCGGTTTCCTCCCACAGTCCAAAGATGTGCGGGTCAGGTGAATTGGCCAAGCTAAATTGCCCGTAGTGTTAGGTAAGAGGTAAATGTAGGGGTATGGGTGGGTTGCGCTTCAGCGGGTCGGTGTGGACTTGTTGGGCCGAAGGGCCTGTTTCCACACTGTAAGTCTAAGTCTAAGAATCTTCATCTGAGCTAATCGTCGGAAGGCTATTTGGGGATGTATTCACAGTAAATCTGTTTCTGAGCTGACCCTGGGAGCAATGTTGAGGCTGTGTTTACAGTGAGTCTGCGTCTGAGCTATCACTCCTTGCGGAACGTTTCAGAGAACACCTCTGGGACACCCGGACCAACCAACCCAACCACCCCGTGGCTCAACACTTCAACTCCCCTTCCCACTCCACCAAGGACATGCAGGTCCTTGGACTCCTCCATCGTCAGACCATAGCAACACGACAGCTGGAGGAAGAGTGCCTCATCTTCCGCCTAGGAACCCTCCAACCACAAGGGATGAACTCAGATTTCTCCACTTTCTTCATTCCCCCCCCCCCCCACCTTGTCTCAATTCCAACCCTCGAACTCAGCACCTGCTTCCTAACCTGCAATCTTCTTCCTGATCTCTCTGCCCCCACCCCCACTCTGGCCTATCACCCTCACCTTAGCCTCCTTCCACCTATCACATTTCCAACACCCCTCCCCCAAGTCCCTCCTCCCTGAGCCTGCCTGGCACACTTTCTTCATTCCTGAAGAAACGCTCATGCCCGAAACGTCGATCCTCCTGCTCCTTGGATGCTGCCTGACCTGCTGCACTTTTCAGGCAATACATTTTCAGTTGTAATCTCATGAATCTGGGTCTGAGTTAACTTTCGGTGTGGGCTATATTTGCAGTGAATCTGAGTTGGAACTGACCTTGGGGGGGATTGGAGGCTGTATTCACAGTGAAACAAGTTCTAAGCTGACCCTGGGTTGTGCGAGGGGCATGTACTCACATTGAGTCAGGGTCTGATCTGACCCTGGGTCGGGTATTGGGGCTGTATTCACAGAAATTCAGGTTTGACTTAACCGTGGTGGGGTATGGAGACTGTATTCACAGTGAACCTGGGTCTGAGCTGACCCTGGGTGGGGTCTGGGGGCTGTATTCATAGTTCATCTGGATTAGATTAGATTACTTACAGTGTGGAAACAGGCCCTTCGGCCCAACAAGTCCACACTGACCCGCCGAAGTGCAACCCACCCATACATTTACGCCTTACCTAACACTACGGGCAATTTAGCATAGCCAATTCACCTGGCCTGCACATCTTTGGACTGTGGGAGGAAACCGGAGCACCCGGAGGAAACCCATGCAGACACGGGGAGAACGTGCAAACTCCACACAGTCAGTCACCTGAGGCGGAATTGAACCTGGGTCTCTGGTGCTGTGAGGCAGCAGTGCTAACCACTGTGCCACTGTGCCACCGTGCCACCCCAAAATCTGCAGCATGAAACTTGGTGAGGTATGAGGATTGTGTTTGTAGTGTATTTGCGTCTGAGCTCACCCTGAGTGAGATATGGGGACTGTGCTCACAGTGAGTCTGGGTCGGAGCTGACTCTGGTTGAGGTACGGGGCTGCATTCAGAGTGAATCTGGTTCTGAGCTGACACTGTGTGGGAGATGGGAGGTGTATCCAAAGTGAATGTGGGACTGAACCAACACTGAGTGTGGCATGGGTGTGTATTCACAGTGAGTCTGTGTCTGAGCAGACCCTGGGTCATCACCCATGTTTTGGGGGATGCTTTCACAGTGAATCTGGGTCTGAGCAGACCCTGCATGAGGTATGTGGGCTGTATTCACACTGAATCTGGGTCTGAGCTGATCCTGGGTGGATATGGGGACTGTATTCACACTGAATCTGGGTCTGAGCTGATCCTGGAAGGTTATGGGCATTGTATTCACACTGAATCTATGTCTGAGCTAACCCTGGCTGGGGTATGGGGCTGTATTCACAGTGAACCTGGGTCTGATCTGACCCTTTGTGCGGTTGGGGGCTGTATTCACAATGAATCTTCATCTGAGCTAATGGTCGGTGGGGTATTTGGGGATGTATTCACATTAAATCTGTTCCTGAGCTGACCCCAGATGGAAAATATGGTCTGTATCGGTGAATATGAGTCTGAGCTCTCCCTGGGTTAGGTATGGGGGATGTATTCACATTGAATCTGGGTCTGAGCTGATCCTGAGTGGACTATTGGGGCTGTATTCACATTGAATCTGGGTCTGAGCTGATCCTGAGTGGACTGTTGGGGCTGTATTCACAGTGAATTGGGCTCTGAGCAGACCCTGGGTAGAGCATAGGTACTGCAATCACATCAATCTGTGTCTGAGCTAAACCTGGGTGTGGTATGGGGAATTTGTTCACACTGAACTTGGTCTGACCTGTCCCTGATTGGGGTAACGGGAATTGTATTCTCAGTGAATCTGTGTCTGAGCAGGTATGGGAGTTGGTTTCAAAGTGAATCTTTGTCTCAGCTAACCATTGGTGGGGTATGTGTGATGTATTCACAGTAAGTCTGTGTCTGAGCTGACCCTAGTTGAGGTATAGGGTCTGCATTCACATGAACTGGGTCTGAGCTGACCCTGGATGGGATGTGGTGTCTGTTTTCACAGTGAATCTGAGTCTGAGCTTACCCAGGGTGGGTATGGGGGCTCTATTCACAGTGAATCTGAGTCTGAGCTATCACTGGGTGGCGGACGGAGGTTGTGTTCACAGTGGATCTGGGTCTGAGCTATCCCTGGGTGAGGTATGGTGGATGTATTCACTGAATCTGGACCTGAGCTAACCCTGGTTGGAGTATGGGGACTGTGTTAACACTGAAGCTGGGTCTGAGCTGACTCTGGGTGCGGTTATGGGCGATGTATTCACAATGAATCTGGATCTGAGCTGACTTTGAGGGAGGTATGGGTGCTGTATCTGCAATGAATCTGGGTCTGAGCTGACCCTGGGTGGGGAATGGGAGCTGTATCTGCAGGGAATCTAGGACTGAGCAGACCCTGAGTGGGTATGGGGGTTGGTTTCACAGTGAATCGGTGTCTGTGCTAACCATCGGTGGTGTATGTGTGTGATGTATTCAGAGTAAATCTGTCTGTGAGCTGATCCTGGGTGGAATAGAGGAGCTGTATTCACAGTGTGTCTGTGTCTGACCTGACACTGAGTGGGGTGTGGAGTATGAATTCTCAGTGAACCTGGGTCTGAGCTGACCCTGAGTGGGCTATGGGGGCTGTACTCACAGTGAATCGTGCTCTGAGCAGACCCTGCGTAGAGCATTGGTGCTGCAATCACATTAATCTGGGTCTGAGCTAAACCTGGGTGTGGTATGGGGAATTTGTTCACACTGAACTCGGTCTGACCTGTCCTGGCTGGGGTATGGGCGATGTATTCACAGTGAATCTGGGATAGAGCTGACCCTGGGTGTAGTATGGGGGCTGTATTCACAGTGAATCTGGGTCTGAGCTAACCGTCTGTTGGGTATGGGTGATGTATTCACAGTGAATCTCTAGTTGAGCTGACCCTGGTTGGGGAAAGGTGGATGTATTCACAGTGAATCTGGGACTGAGCTGATCCTGGGAGGGGTATGCTGCTGTATTCACAGTGAATCTGGTTCTGAGCTATCTGGTGGTTGGATATGGGGCTGTATTCACATTGAATCTGTGTCTGAGTGGACCGGAGGTGTGGTATGGGGGCTGTATTCACATTTAGTCTGTGTCTGAGCTGACCCTGAGTGTGGTTATGTGTGATGTATTCATTGAATCTGAATCTGAGCTGACCCTGGTGATGGTATGGAGGCAGTGTACACTGTGAATCTGGGTCTGAGCTGACCCTGGGTGAGGTATGGCAGATGTATTCACTGAATCTGGATCTGAACTAACCATGGGTGGAGTATGAGCGCTGTATTTATATTGAATCTGGGACTGAGCTTACCCTGGATGTGGTTATGGGCGATGTATTCAGAGTGAATCGAGATCTGAGCTGATCCTGGGTGGGGCATGTGAACTGCATTAAGAGTTAATTTGGGTCTGAGCTGAACCTGAGTGTGGTTATGGGGGCTGTATTCACAGTGAATCTGTGTCTGAACTGACCATGAATAGGTGTGGGGGTTGGTTTCAAAGTGACTCTGTGTCTCAGCTAACCATCGGTGGGGTATGTGTGATGTATTCACAGTAAGTCTGTGTCTTAGCTGACTCTGGTTGAGGTATGGGGGCTGCATTCACATGAATCTGGGTCTGAGCGAACCCTGGGTGTGTTATGGGGGACTTGTTCTCACTGAACTGTATCTGAGCTGACCATGGGTGTGCCATGGCTGATGTATTCACAGTGAATCTGGAGAAAGTGAGGACTGCAGATGATGGAGACCAGAGTTGAAAAATGTGATGCTGGAAAAACACAGCAGGCCAGGCAGCATCCGAGGAGCAGGAGAATTGACCTTTTGGGCATAAGCCCTTCTTCAGGAATGAGCTCATTTCAACAGTGAATCTGGGTCTGACCTGACCCTGGGTGGGTATGGGGACTGCATTCACAGTGAATCTAGGTCTGAGCTAACCCTGGGATTGGGGGCTGTATTCCCAGTGAATGTGGAGCTGATCTGACTCTTTGTGGGGCCTGGGGGCTATATTCACATTGAATCTTCGTCTGAGCTTATCGTCAGTTGAGTATGGGGGATGTATTCACAGTGATCCTGAGTGGGCTATGGGTGCTGTCATCACAATGAATCTGGGTCTGAGCTACCCCTTGGTGGGTTATGAGGGATATATTCGCAGTATATCTGTTTCTGAATTGTTCCTGAGTAGGAAACATGAGCTGTCTTCACTCTGAGTCCGTGTCTGAGCTAACCCTAGGTGCGGTATGACATCTGTATTAACAGTGAATGTGGGTCTGAGCTGACACTGAGTGTGCTATGGGGGCTGTGTTCACAAGAAATTACAATAGACAATAGACAATAGGTGCAGGAGTCGGCCATTCAGCCCTTCGAGCCTGCACCGTCATTCAATACGATCATGGCTGATCATTCCTAATTAGTATCCTCTTCCTGCCTTATCTCCATAACCCTTGATTCCACTATCTTTGAGAGCTCTATCCAACTCTTTCTTAAATGAATCCAGAGACTCGGCCTCCACTGCCCTCTGGGGCAGAGCATTCCACACAACCAGCACTCTCTGGGTGAAGAAGTTTCTCCTCATCTCTGTCCTAAATGGTCTACCCCGTATTTTTAAGCTGTGTCCTCTGGTTCGGCACTCACCCATCAGCGGAAACATGTTTCCTGCTGGCAGAGTGTCCAATCCTTTCATAATCTTATATGTCTCAATCAGATCCCCTCTCAGTCTTCTAAACTCAAGGGTATACAAGCCCAGTCACTTCAGTCTTTCAGTGTAAGGTAGTCCCGCCATTCCAGGAATTGACCTCGTAAACTTACGCTGCACTCCCTCAATAGCCAGAATTGGGCTGTGAGCAGACACTGAGTAGAGCTTGGGGGCTGTAATCACATGAATCTGGGTCTGATCTGACTGGGTGTGCTATGGGGGGTGTATCCACAGTGAATGTGGAACTCAGCTGACACTGGGGGCGTAATTGGGACTGTATTCACAATGAATTTGGGATTGAGGTGACCCTGGGTTTGGTATGGGGGCTGTATTCACAGTGAATCTGGGTCTGAGCTGTCCCTGGGTGGTATAAGGGGGATATATTCACAGTGAATCTGATTCTGAGCTAACCTTCGGTGGGGTATGTGTGAAGTATTCAGAGTAAATCTGTTTCTGAGCTGTCCCTGATGGTGAGTGTAAAAGGGGCAGAAGTCAAACTATTCACAGTGAGTCTGTGTTGGGGATGACCCTGGTTGGGGTCAGGGGGCTGTATTCACAGTGAATCTGGGTCAGACCTGACCCTGGGTGAGCTATGGGGGCTGTACTCACAGTGAATCTGGGACTGAGCTGACCCTATGTAGGATAGCGGAGCTGTATTCACAGTGAGTCTCGCTCTGAGCTGACCCTGGGTCGGGTAAGGGTGCAATATTCACAGTGAATCTGGGACTGAGCTGAAGCTGAGTGGAGTATGGAGGCTGTATTCGCAATGAATCTGGGTCTGATCTGACCCTGTGTGGGGAATAAGGGCTATATTCATAGTGAATCTGGGTCAGAGCTGACCCTGGTTGGGGTCAGGGGGCTGTATTCACAGTGAATCTAGGTCAGACCTGACCCTGAGTGAGCTATGGGGGCTGTTTTCACAGTGAATTTGTGTCTGAGCTGACCCTATGTCGGATAACAGAGCTGTGTTCACAGTGAGTCTCAGCCTGGGTCGGGTAAGGGTGCTATATTCGCAGTGAATCTGGGACTGAGCTGACCCTATGTAGGATAACAGAGCTGTATTCACAGTGAGTCTCGCTCTGAGTTGACCCTGGGTCGTGTAAGGGTGCTATATTCACAGTGAATCTGGGTCTGAGCTGAATTTGGTGGGGTACAGAGGCTGTATTTACTGTGAATCTGGGTTGGGCCGACGCTGGGTGGGGAATGGGGGTTGGTTTCACAGTGAATCTGTCTGAGCTAACCATCAGTTGTCCATGTGCGATGTATTCACAGTAAATCAGTTTCTGAGCTGACAGTGGGTAGGATAGAGGGGCTGTATTCACAGTGACTTTGTGTATGAGCTGACCCTGGTTAGGGTGTGGAGGCTGTATTCACAGTGAATCTGGGTCTGAGCTGACCTTGGGTGGAGTAACGGGGCTATATTCACAATGAATCGGTTGGGTACGTGCGATGTATTCACAATAAATTTGTTTCTGAGCTGACTGTGGTTGGGATAGAGTGGCTGGATTCACAGTGACTCTGTGCCTGAGCTGACGTTGGTTGGGGTATGGGTATTCACGGAATTCACAGTGAATCTGGGTCTGAGCTCAACCTGGATGAGGTATGAAGTCTGTATTCACAGTGAATCTGGGTCTGAGCTGACCCTGGGTGGGGTATGGGGGCTGTATTCACAGTGAATCTGGGTCTGAGCTGACCCTGGGTGGGGTATGGGGGCTGAATTCACAGTAAATCTGTTTCTGTGCTATCCCTCATGGGTGGCATATTGGTGCTGTATTCACACTGAATCTGGGACTGAGCTGACCCAGGATGGGGAATGTGGGCCCCTTCATACATTCGACATTCACATATACATCATTTATGAATACCACAAATAATAAGGGACACAGCACTAATCCCTATGGTACATCGGGGACACTGGTCTCCAGCCACACAAACAGCCTTTTACCACCACCCTCTGTGTCCTGCCACTAAGACAATATTGAAGGAAATCGTCAAGTTACCCTGGATACTGTGATATTTTACTTTGTTTATCAATTCATCAAGTGTGGATTTGTCAAAGACCTTGCTGAAAAATCGTATGACAACTACCCTCGAAAACCATTTCTAAATAGACAAGTCCCCCGGGCCTGACGGGATATATCCTAGTATTATGGGGGAAGCAAGAGAGGAAATTGCAGTAACGTTGGCAATGATCTTTTCGTCTTCACTGTCAATGGGGGTGGTACCAGGGGACTGGAGAGTAGCGAATGTTGTGCCCCTGTTCAAAAAAGGGAATAGGGATAACCCCGGGAATTACAGGCCAGTTAGTCTTACTTCAGTGATAGGCAAATTAATGGAAAGGGTACAGAGGGATAGGATCTATGAGTATCTGGAAAGACACTGCTTGATTAGGGACAGCCAGCACGGATTTGTGAGGGGTAGGTCTTGCCTTACAAGTCTTATTGAATTCTTTGAGGAGGTGACCAAGCATGTGGATGAGGGTAGAGCAGTGGATGTAGTGTACATGGATTTTAGTAAGGCATTTGATAAGGTTCCCCATGGTAGGCTTATGCGGAAAGTCAGGAGGCATGGGATAGAGGGAAACTTGGCCAATTGGATTGAAAACTGGCTAACCGGTCGAAGTCAGAAAGTGGTGGTAGATGGTAAATATTCAGCCTGGAGCCCAGTTACAAGTGGAGTTCTGCAGGGATCAGTTCTGGGACGTCTGCTGCTTGTAATTTTTATTAATGACTTGGATGAGGGAGTCGAAGGGTGGTTCAGTAAATTTGCAGATGATACAAAGATTGGTGGAGTTGTGGACAGTGAGGAGGGCTGTTGTCAGCTGCAAAGGGACTTAGATATGATGCAGAGCTGGGCTGAGGAGTGGCAGATGGAGTTCAACCCTGCCAAGTGTGAGGTTGTCCATTTTGGAAGAACAAATAAGAATGCGGAATACAGGGTTAACGGTAGAGTTCTTAGTCGGAGGAACAGCGGGATCTTGGGGTCTATGTACATAGATCTTTGAAAGTTGCCACTCAGGTGGATAGAGCTTGTAAGAAGGCCTATGGTGTATTAGCGTTCATTAGCAGAGGGATTGAATTCAAGAGTCATGAAGTGATGTTGCAGCTGTACAGGACTTTGGTTAGGCCACATTTGGAGTACTGTGTGCAGTTCTGGTCACCTCACTTTAAGAAAGATGTGGAAGCTTTGGAGAGGGTGCAGAGAAGATTTACCAGGATGTTGCCTGGAATGGAGAATAGGTCGTACGAGGACAGGTTGAGAGTTCTCGGCCTTTTCTCGTTGGCACGGCGAAGGATGAGGGGTGACTTGATAGAGGTTTATAAGATGATCAAAGGAATAGATCGACAGTCAGAAACTTTTTCCCCGGGTACAGCAGAGTATTACAAGGGGACATAAATTTAAGGTGAAGGGTGGAAGGTATAGGGGAGATGTCAGGGGTGGGTTCTTTACCCAGAGAGTGGTGGGGGCATGGAATGCGCTGCCCGTGGCAGTGGTAGAGTCAGAATCATTGACGACCTTTAAGCGGCAATTGGATAGGTACATGGATGGGTGCTTAATCTAGGATAGATGTTCGGCACAACATCGTGGGCCGAAGGGCCTATTCTGTGCTGTATTGTTCTATGTTCTATGTTCTATGTTCTAAATTCCTTACACTAGGCTTCCCTCTGATAGGGTAATGCTGACTATCCCTGATCAAACTTTGCCTCTCGAAATGGAGATTAATTTTCTCTTTCCTTATTTTCTCCAATAGTTTCTCTAACTCTGATCTGACCCTCACTGATCGATAGTTCCCAGTGCTATCTCCATTACCCTTCCTGTAAAGTGGAACTACATTCCTTGTTCTCCAGTGCTCTGGCACGTCCCCCTGTGGCCAGGTTCTAATTAAACATTTGAGTCAGGACTGTTCCTCCGTGTCTCTAATTGCAGACTGAGAAACAACTCACCAAGACCTAGGGATTTGTCCAATTTCACACCAGCCAAAACCATCAAACCCTTGCACCTTAAATCAATCTGTTCAAGGGCTTCACAGTCCAACTCCTCAAATTCTGTACTTATATCCTCCTTATCCCAAGGAAACTTGATGCGAAATAATCATGGAACAATCTATCACTGCTTGCCACATTAACATACAGAATGCCGCCTTGATTTCTAAAAGGCCCTAATTACTCCCTGGTGACTCTGTTCAGCTTGATGAACTTGTAGAATATCTTGGGATTCTCCCTAACCTTGCCTGCTCTCACCTGTCTCCCTAAACTTGCCTGCTCTCAATATACCCCTTCTTTAGTCAGTCACCTCAGCATAAATTTTCTCAGCTTCACTTCAGTCACCTCTGATTCTTTGAAACTCTGAAGTACACAAACTGTATTTCTTTATCAGACAATCCTGCCATCTGAGGGATTAATCCGGAGAATGTCCATTGCACTTCTTCTGTAGTCAGTATATTCTTTCTTAAATTGGGACACCAATACTATGCACGATAATCCCGACACAGTCTCACCAACACTGGTGCAGGATGTCTTTACTTCTATATTCCGATTAACTTTAATTGAAGGTAAACCTAACTTTTAACATTCCATTTGCACATGTTCCCCCAGTGCCCTTCAGTGTAATTTTATTTGACACTCGCTGTATGAGGTCTTTAAATATCCTCTTGAATATCTAGCTATACCACATTCATTGCTTCTCCCTTGGCTGTGTCTACAAAAACATTTTCAAACAATTTTTTGAAAAAGTTTCTCAATTACAGTTTTCCATTCATAAATATATTCTCATTTTCTCCAATTTTGCTAATAATTTCTCAGTACCCAATATCAAATTGTTAATGATAAATTCCAGCAGATTCCCTCCTGTGGATGAGAAGTTAACTGCGCTAGAGTTCTCCTCTCTCCCTCTTCTTCCCTTCTTACATCATTGTATTATATTCAGAACATTCCAGTTATCCAGAATAGCTTCCTGTCTTTGTACAATGTAAAGGAAAATAACACAGTGATCACTGATGCAATCAATATGTCTATGCTGCTTCTTCCGAATTTCTGGTGTGCATTACAACTACCTCATCACTGACATGAACAATTTTAAACTTTATTTCCACAAGTCCCATGGTCATATGGTGTTTCCTGGAAATTTTCGGGATCTTCCTCCATGAAGACAGATACATGCCAGTCAGAGGGGAGGGTGGAGTGGATAGGTGGAAAGGAAGATTGGCAGGTAGGAAAGTTAATGAGGATGGTGCTGAGCTGGAAGTTAGAAACTGGGGTAACATAGTACATAGCTGCAAATGTGTTGCTGGTCAAAGCACAGCAGGCCAGGCAGCATCTCAGGAATAGAGAATTCGACGTTTCGAGCATAAGCCCTTCATAGTACATAGAAAAATACAGCGCATTACAGGCCCTCTGGTCCTCGAAGTTGTACTGATCCAAGCCCACCTAACCAAGCCCTCTATCCTCCATATGCCTATCCAATGCCCGTTTAAATGCCCATAAAGAGGGAGAGGCCACCACTGCTACCGGAAGGGCATTCCATGAACTCACGACTCGCTGAGTAAAGAATCTACCCCAACATCTGTCCTATACCTACCAACCCTTAATTTAAAGCTACAGCCCCTCATAATAGTTAACTCCATACATTGGAAAAAGGTTCTCATGGTCAACCCTATCTAAACCTCTAATCATCTTGTACACCTCTATCAAGTCACTCCTAAACCTTCTTTTCTCCAATGAAAACAGCCCCAAGTGCCTCAGCCTTTCCTCATACGATTTTCCTACCCTACCAGGCGACATCCTGGTTAAAAAGGTGGGAGTAGGAGAAATGAGGAAACTGGTGAAGTCTACATTGCTGCCCTGGGGTTGAAGTTTTCCGAGACGGAAGATGAGGCGTTCTTCCTCCAGGCATCGGGTGGTGAGGGAGCGCCCACCGCCCCGTGTACCAATATTTGAACTCCCCCTTCCATTCTTCCAAGGACATGCAGGTCCTGGGCCCCTTCCACCGTCACTCCCCCCGATTTATCTCTCCACCTTGGAGGCTCCCTGCCTCCAATCCTGATGAAGGGCTTTTGCCCAAAACCATGATTTTCCTGCTCATCGGATGCTGCCTGACCTGCTGTGCTTTTCCAGCACCACTCTAATCTCGACTCTGGTTTCCAGCATCTGCAGTCTCACCTTTGCCCACCAATTCCTAAATCGCCTGATCTATAGTCTCGTGCTCAGAATACTGTTAAAGCAAACGATCTCACAAATGGGCATATCCTAACTCAGCAGCATGGTGACCGTTGTCACCCAGTGGTCTATTATTTCACTAAATTGGATCCTGTTGCCTGTAGCCTCCCTCCATACACTCAAATCCTAACTGCTGTCCATCTGTTCATACAGGCAGCTTCTAATCTGATCCTTCACCAGCCGTGCAAGTGTACACCTTGCATTCCGTTGTTCACCTTCTCAGTTCTCAGCAGACCCAACATCTCACCCAAGCTCGTCTGAGCCGTATGAGGTCTCACTATTGCAGAACCCTTACCTCTCGTTTTGTGACTGCTGCACTTTGAATCCTGCTATAATCCTTGAGCATCCCGTTGATGATCTTCCTGACCCCCGACATTGCTGTTTGTTTAGGTATCATTTCCTTCCTGCTCCTTGCCCGGATTTGGCAGACATCCTATTTGAAATTGATGATACTTCCTCTGTTTCCCCGGATGGTGTCCGAAAATCAGGATTTGCTATCGCAACAGACACTGCTGTTCAGGAGTCTGCTGCCTTTCAGATCCCTGTCTCTGCACAGAAAGCCGAGCTTTTTGCCCTTACCAGAGGTTGTATTCCAGCCACTGATAAAATTGTGAACATTTACACTGATTCCAGATCGGCATTTGGTGTTGCCCATGATCTTGGCTTCCTCTGGCAGCAGCAAGGCTTCCTTACTTTGACGGAGCATCCCATTCCGAATGCTCTTTGGGTTAGAAATCTCCTCATGCTATGCTGCTTCCTTGTCAATTGGCTGTTATTAAATGCACCAGACGCACAAGGAGGGACACTCTGGTACAACGAGGAAATGACCGTGCTGATTGGTTGCTAAGGAGGCGGCTGCATCTGCCATTTTAGTTGTTCCAACTAACAGGAATCAGGCTCTAAATCGAGGAGCTACTTTGGGGACAAAGGGCATGCCAGATCTAATTGTAATTCACACTTTCCAGAGGGACACCTCTGAATCTGAGTGTAGATTTTGGAAGTCGATGGGGTGTTCGCACTCCTTGACACGACACCTCTGGCTAACACCGGTAGGTCACGTTTGTATTCCTGATTCTTTGTTCCCAATGCTTGTTGATTACTTGCATACTTGTTCCCATCTTGGCAAAGAAGGAATGGGATAGCTGCCTTTAAACACCTAGTGGCACCCAGATTTGAATAAAGCTGCTCAAATGCTGCTGGATAGATGTCTTATTTGTAAGAAACATAACAAGCATAAAGGTATTAAATGCCCTTCCGTGACTAACCCCTGCCAGATGGTCCTTTCGCTTCTATACTGCTTGATTTTATTGAGCTACCTAAGGTACAATGTTATTAATACTGTTGAGTGATAATTGATGTATTTAACAAATAGATTGAAGCCTTCCCCACCACTAATTGTACTGCACATACAGTAGTGAAAATATTGCTAACTGAAGAATGTCCCCACTTTGAGTTGCTTAAGATGATAAGCTCTGACAATGGACCACATTTTGTTACCTGAATCAATACTGAATTGTGTGAATTGCTTTCAATCAAACAGTAAGTGCACTGCGTGTATCACCCGCAGGGAGTGTGGAATGGGCCAACAGTACCTTCAAAGAAATATTATCTCAATTAGTTGAAGACACGGGATTAAATTGGCTCAAAGTTTTGCCCTTGGCACTTTTTCAAATTTGCTCGGTTGAGGAGTAACCTTCTTACAATCAGATAGATGAACCCAATACGTAATCCCCTGGGTTTCCTCGTGGGTATTGGGAGGCAATCGTGTTTCCCTCAGCTGGGCAATGTGATTGTGGGACCTGTGAGTGAAGAAACTTCAGAGACAGAGTTAACTGTTTCAAGGAATTCTGCAGTTTATTTTAGATTAGATTAAATTCCCTACAGTGTGGAAACAGCCCCTTTGGCCCAACAAGTCCACACCGAGCCACCGAAGAGTAACCCACCCAGACCCATTTTCCTCTAACTAATCCACTTAACACTTTGGGCAATTTAGCATGGCCAATCTACCTAACCTGCACATCTTTGGGCTGTGGTAGGAAACCGGACCACCCGGAGGTAACCCACGCAGACACGGGGAGAATGTGTAAACTGTGCGGAGACAGTTGCCCGAGGCTGGAATCGAACCGGGGTGCTGTGAGGCAGCAGTGCTAACCACTGAGCCACCGTGCTGCCCTTTAAGCAGAAATGCATTTGCTTACCCATAACATGGAGATCTAGGGGTTTAGTATGAGCATCCGATGGAGTCATCATTAGCCGACCATAAACTATCTCTGCAGCTGACAGTCTGATAGCCTGGTCTGTGCATTCAAAGAATATGACAACAGGGGGGAATGTGGTACTGTGGCAACATTTAACATTGCATGAATAGAAAAAAAAGGATCTATTCTCGAGTTATAATTCAGTAAGTTAAAAGACAAAATGTCAGAAACAGCTTTCAGGACCAGGCTGAATGTAAACAATTCCATTAGCTTGATCAAACTTCAGTAATCTTTTTCACGGCTCCTTGTATATTTTGAACTGCAGATCGCAGCCGGAACAAAAGGTCTGTAAAATAGAAACAGAGTTATGGAATGACACAAATGATTAATTTTGTTTTAGACTAAGGTGCAGTGGTACAGGTTATAGACAATAGGTGCAGGAGTCGGCCAATCTGCCCTTCGAGCCTGCACCACCATTCAATATGATCATGGCTGATCATCCTTAATCAGTATCCTGTTCCTGCCTTATCTCCATAACCCTTGATTCCACAATCCTTGAGAGCTCTGTCCAACTCTTTCTTAAATGAATCCAGAGACAAGGCCTCCACTGCCCTCTGGGGCAGAGCATTCCACACAGCCACCACTCTCTGGGTGAAGAGGTTTCTCCTCATCTCTGTCCTAAGTGGTCTACCCCGTATTTTTACGCACATGTCATGATCACCTGTAATTGCTCAGAATATTTTAAAGTGTATAATGTGTTACTTTTGTAAGGCACAAATCCTGGAAGGGAAACAGGGAACGACTGGATCCATCCTCTTTCCTGGTCCCAGCCAAATTGTTGCAGTATTTACAATAAAGGCTGATTATTTTCAGTTCAATTGATTTTTGAGAATTGTTGATTTCTCTTGCTCTCATAGATCCCTGCTGATTAAATTCTAAGTTAAAAATCACACAACACCAGGTTATAATCCAACAGGTTTAATTGGAAGCACACTAGCTTTCGGAGTTCCTTCATCAGGTGGTTGTGGAGGGCTCGATCGTAACACAGTATTTATAGCAAAAATTTACAGTGTGATGTAACTGAAATTAGACATGAAAAAAATTAATTGTCTGTTAAGCCTTTCATCTGTTTGAATACAGTGATAATTTCATGTGTAAATCACAAAACCCTTTTTTTAAAAGTTGCGTTCTCAGGTTAGCTGTTAACAATGGTGATAGCTAGGCAATATGTTGAAGGTGTTATCCCCCTGTGTTCTCTGTCTATGACCTGATGTTTAGATTGATTCCAATCTAAAAAGTGAGATAAGAGAGTTTTACATAAATTCATGCAGTTTTTGAGCTCAGAGTTCTACATGAATGCATGCAGTTTTTAAGCAAAGTGCAATGTAACTCTGCAAGTACAAATTCACCCCACAAGATATGTGTGTGCATGTAGGTCTTTGTTTGTGTGTGTGTCTGTCTGTCTGTCTGGGGTAGGGGTTGTGAGTGTGAGAAACGGTGTGTGTGTATGTGTTGTGAGTGCAGAGTGTCTTAAGTCAGTGAGGGCGTGCATGTGTGAGTGTGGGAGTGTGTGTGTCTATAAGGTTATGTGTGGGTATCTGTGTGTGCGTCTGTGTGTACCTGTGTCCATGTGTATGTGAGAGTGTGTGTGTGTAGGAATATCTGTGTGTGTGTAGTGCAATGGTGATCACCCTGTAATGTGACATGAACCCAAGGTCCCGGTTGAGGCCCTCCCTGTGGGTACCGAACTTAGCTATCAGCCTCTGCTCGGCCACTTTCCTCTGCTGCCTGTCCCGAAGTCCACCTTGGAGGATGGTCACCCGAAGGTCCGAGGCTGAATATCCTGGACCACTGAAGTGTTCCCCAAGTGGGAGGGGACCCTCGTGTCTGTTGATTGTTGTGCGGTGCCCATTCATCCGTTGTCGTAGCCTTTGCTCGGTTTCCCCAATGTACCATGCCTCTGGGCATCCTTGCTACCTCGTCCTTGATCTGACCAAAGAACACATCCGAGAATTAAACACATTGATCAGGACTTTGGATCCAGTCCTTCAGAATTCCCTACATGCCCTCATCCCACGTACTTCTCGTGTAGGCGACTTCTATTGCCTTCCAAAGGTACACAAAGCCAGCACACCGGGACGTCCCATCGTGTCGGGCCATGGGACCCTCTGTGAGAATCTCTCCGGCTATGTGGAAGGTATCTTGAAACCTATTGTACAGGGAATCTCCAGCTTCTGTCGCGAAACCACGGATTTCTTACAGAAACTCAGCACCCACGGACCAGTCGAACTGGGAACATTCCTTGTCACAACGAACGTTTCTGCACTCTACACCAGCATTCCCCACAAGGATGGCATCACGGCAACAGCTGCAGTACTCAACACCAACAACTGCCAGTCTCCAAACACCATCCTACAGCTCACCCGCTTAATCCTCGATCACAACGTCTTCACCTTTGACAACCTGTCACGGGATCCATTACTTCTTCATGAAAAGACTCAATTCCTCTGTGGAATTTTACCTGATTATATTATATTGCGTAAGATTAAGCTTAACAACAGTGATGCTATTAACTCGTAAAGTGTCATGGGATCCGTCTACTTCTTCATGAAAAGACTCGATTCTTCTGTGGAATTTTACCTGATTATATTATATTGTATAAGATTAAGCTTAACAGCAATGATGCTATTAACTCGTTAAGTGTCATGGGATTCGTCTACTTCTTCATGAAAAGACTCAATTCTTCTGTGGAATTTTACCTGATTATATTAGATTGTAGCAACAATGATACTATTAACTCTTTATTGTATTTTAGCCTAGCAACAATTAAGTATAACTATGACTACGTGGCAGCTGCTCTTTACCAGCTACTTATCAGCTACTTATTGTTTTCTCAGCTAATTAAGTGTTTAATGCGACCTTTAAACAATGCTGACCGAGGCACAGTTTGAGATTCCAGTTCTTTAAACAAATGATGTAATTGCTTAACTTAGACTGTAAGGGATAAAAAGCAGAGCTAAACAGACAGAACTCACTCTTGTCTTGAAACACAGACAATGAGTCACCCAACCATCCTCTGAACCACCAGGCTTGCAGAAAAGACACATTTGTGCAAAATACAGACCGATCGGATGAAACATACGGACGGCTAAGAGCTTGCTGAAATACGCCTGCCTAAAAGATTCTCAGTTGAGGCACTGCATTCTAGCCTGAAGAAGATACAATCTGAACCAACTAGCTGAAACACGCTAGTCTAAGAAGATCCCATTTGGGACACTCAGGTATTAAGCTCTGCTTTTATCCTAGGTATCTTTTAAGAACATTCAAAAAGGCTGTAACGATTGTGATTAACTGAAAACATCTGATTGAGAGTATTCAACTTATTATATTGATAAATTTCTATTATATTTTACACCACACACTTCGTATTCGCCGAACCTTTATTTGATAAGATATGTTTACCTTTGTGTTGGTATGTTAAGTCTAGAACTTAGCTGAGAAGGCATTAGGATTGACTTAAAGTGAATCCCTCTCACTCCTAGGTGAAAGGATAAACTGAAGGGACCTAGAGACCTGCGATAAACCCAGCCAAGTTTGTAGCTATCAGGACCATACAGTCAATAGGGACCACTGGTAAACTTGACAGGTAACGGCCTCAGGTATATGCCTCAGGTACTGTAGTTTAATCCGGTAATAACCCATACCTATTGAGGATATCCACCTGAATAACATAACAATTGGTGCCCAACGTGGGGCTCGAGAGATTGCACTATCTTGAACCTCATGGCGTAAATATTATCTTTGTCGCCAAATAAACTCCTTCTGTAGGGATATAGCGAATAGTACAAAAAAAAAAGAGCCCCTCAAAAGGAAAAAAAAATGGCCAATATACCTGCCTATTATTTTAGAAATGATTGGGCAGAAATAGTCGCAGCAGGAAACGACAATATAGTCTCCCCACCTAACCTAAGAGGTCAGGAGGTAAGACTGAGGGCAGATGAGTCAGTCCTAGAAGGACTAAACAGACTCAATGGAGAACCTATAGCAGCAAGACTCCGATACAGGTTCAGAATAGAATATGTAGACGGAACTCACCATCACTGTGATGGATTTATACCAGCAGATGGAACTGGAAACCCCCTAGAACCGGCCCACCAGCATACTGCTGGCGTTCTACCAGCTCAACATACGGTAACAGTAATTAGAAGAGAAACAGACCTAAGGGGAAGAGAAGTACCGCTAGTACCAGGCATGTCAGAACATGCCTGGGCAGAAGATATAGCTCAGCAAATTATAGTGGCAGTAGACAGAGTGCTCCAAATACCCCAACTAAATAGAGTAGCAAAACAAGTCCTAGTGGCGCAACATGCTGTAGAAAAAGCCCGATGGCTAATCAATAATCCCAGGCCCGGACAAGCCGGACAAGCACCACAACCGGTAGCAGCCCGCCGTGTGTACGGTGATCCCTCACTGAAGAATTTTAAAATCTGCTTCCTAGACTTTCCCTCAGATGACAGAGCAGCAATAAAATATATAATTCAACATTTCGAAAAACTAAAAGCCTTCTTGGAAGGACTAACCCCCCAAGAAAATTCAGATTTATTTAAAGCCCTGGATTGTCCTGCTTTAGATCAGGAACCGCACACCACCATAAATCTAGTTACCATACTCCATGAAGCCCACAACCGGGTATATGGAACCCAAAGAGCAGAAGCAGCCAACAAGATATTCAAAACACTCCTGGAATCAGGGAGAACAATGCTCCAGGTAGCACAATCCGCTGAAGATCTAGAAATAAACTATGTCCAAGTCAGTTCGCAATTATTCAGACAATTCCAGAACGAAGGCCATGCAAACAGGCTCAGGGAAGCCACAAACAGAGCACTAGGACAGGGACAGAACCCATGGCAAGTATTCAGACAAGAATTAATCAACTTAGGAGAAGTCCTCAATCTATCCCTAGATAGAATAGGAAAACAAAATCCCCACGGACCTCAACCAGAAGCCAAGGAAAGGAAATCAGAAAAACCTAAATCAAAAACCCAGAAATCCAAGGCGCAAGGACGCCAACAAAACCAAAGAAAACCATGGACATACCGACCCCAATATGAACCATTGGTTCAGGTAGTGGAAAAAGTCCAACCCAGAAACCAGGGACCTCCCCGACAGCAGCTACCTCCTAGACCAATTCCAGGAGTAAGCCCAAACTATTTAGGGAGAAACCCCATTCCAAATTATCAAGACCCAAGAGCTAGAGGGGGATACCAATCTCCACTACAGCCAGCCCAGCAACCACAACAACCTCAGGAATATAGGCCACCCCAACAAAATTTTAGACCTAGGCCTCCAAATGGACAAGTTCAACAAGAAGGATACAACCTGAGACCCAGAAACAGTCAGGGACAAGCAATAACCTCTGGGTCAGCCAGAGTGCAAGCACAAGGGGACGAAAGGAATACAGAAGGGCAAAGAATCCACCAGACATGGATGGTGAGAAAACCCAGACAGACAGCAGCAGAACCATGCTACCCTCAAGAACAAGGAAAAATAGAGGGGTATAAACCCCACAGACAGCAATGGCTCACAATAATGCTAGACACAGGGGCAGAAATGTCATTAATGGACAAAAGTTTGGCAGAAAAACTAAACATACCAAAAGTAGGAACAGAACCTTATCAGGGCATAGGAGCACCTGTAAAATGGGCAGATGTAGGAAAAATCAAATTAATCCTAAAAAATGGAAAACAAATAGAGACTAAAGCTCTAATTATAGAAGGTCTAAAAGACCAGGGAGAACCAGTAATATTAGGATGGGAAGACATTAAAGGACACAAACTACTAGAACAAACAGAAGACAAAAGAACAGAAGACTTAAAAGAAATTTTAGATAAAGAAAGCAACCCCAAAATCAGAGCAAAAATAAAACACCTAGTGCAAACTCACTGGGAAATCTGGCAAAAAGACTCATACCATTGCGGTAATCTAAACATTGATCCCACTCGCACAGGAATGGGACACTTCAAAATCAAAAAGAAGTATGGCATCAACAAACCAGAGATAGCTAGGGAAATCCAAAAAGTCATAGAAAGACTTGAGGAACAGGGAGTCCTAATAGAAAAAGGATCCCCATACAATACACCCATAATTGGAATACCAAAGCCTGATAAGCCAGGAAAGTACAGACTTGTCTGTGACTACCGAGACTTGAATTCAGGATCAGTGCCCTTCTCGTCATACTTTAAAGGAGCTCAGACTACATTGAATACCTTAAGAAGGGAGAAATATAAAACTACCCTAGACTTATCAAATGGATTTTGGAGTCATCCAATCCCAAAAGAAGAATGGCCATATACAGCCATAACAGACACCCTAGGGAGACAATTAGTTTGGACCAGACTCCCTCAGGGATACCTAAACAGCCCAGTAATATTTTCTGCAGAAGTCAGAAAAACAGTACAAAACTTAGCTCCGCCAGGACAAATAGAATGCTATGTAGATGATATTTATATCATTCATGGTGACCTAGAAGAACATTTTGCCTGCCTACATAGAATAATGGAACACCTGTACCATAAGGGATATATAATTGGACTAGCAAAATCCCAGATCGCCAGAGAAAAGGTAAAATACTTAGGAGTGGAACTAACCAATGAAGGGAAAGGACTAACTGAAGAATACAGTGAAAAAATAGCTGATATTCAACCTCCTACCAAAATTAAAGAATTACAAGCAATATTAGGCCTATGTAACTATGCCAGAGACTTTGTCCCAGGATATGCAGAAATATCTAAACCCCTGTACAAAAAACTAACCGAGAAAGTATTCTCATGGACTGAAGAAGATCAAAATAACCTAAATGAACTAATCAACCAATTAAATAAAGCAGAAAACATGGGAAAGCATGAACCAGGGAAAGACATTACACTAGAAGTAATTATAGGGCAAGAAAGTGCCACCGTAAGAGTAACCAGTCAAGGACAGAACAAACCCTTCTAATATATCTCTTTAAACTTTACAGAAACAGAGAGGAAATACCCAAAAATAGAAAAAACATGGGTAGCCATAACTAGAGCAGTGGAACCCATCAGAAAAATCCAAGGGGAAGGAAAGATAATAATCCTCATGGAATTGGCAGAATTACAATCCAAACAACAAAAAATAGAAAGGAGCCAAAGGGTCCACTCGGCCAGGTATGAAAAATGGGATATCCTACTAGCTGACCCCACTATAGAAATACAGCCCCTTACAGGAAAAACAGATACTTGGTGGGCACCGAAATATAAACTAGCTGCTACTGAAGAAAAAACTGAATTCAATCCAGATATGTACATCTATACAGATGGTAGTGCCCAAAGAGGCCTGGATAAACAAGGTAAAGAAGAAAAATTAACAGGAATAGGAATAGTAATCGGTACAAAACTAAACAATGAGTTCCAAGAAGAAAAGGTCTTAGAAATAAAAGGACCACTGGGAGGTTCAGCCCAGAAAACAGAAGTAAAGGCGTTAGAATTAGCCTTAAAAGAAGCAAGCCAATTTCCTGCAGAACTCCAAATTCTCGTTTGTACAGACAGCTTTTATGCCAGTAGAGGCTATAACGAGGAACTAGATAAATGGAGTGAAAAAGGATTCCATGATTGTAGGAATCACCCCATACAATATAGACAAATATGGGAAGAAATAGCTAGATTAAAAGAAAACCTCCCAAATGTAAAAGTAATACATGTCAGAGGACACCAGAAAGAAGGTGAACACAAAAAACGAAATGATCTAGCTGACCGAGCAGCCAAAGCCGCAAGTTTGGGAAAAGAATATAAAATAAGAGTAATAACTAGGCAAATGAAAAAAGAGAATCAGGACAAAGAATTGGAAGACTTACTTCAGGGCAAGGAAGTAAAAGGATACCCTAAAAATCAGGACTACTGGGAAGAATCTGATGGGGTAGTCAAAACCAAATTTAAAGATCAAACCACAGAACAGGCTAAGATAATATCCCCTAGGAAAGGGAGAAGAGAACTTATCAAGACGGCCCACGAAGGCTTAGGGGCCGTGCATCCAGGAATAAAAACCACTCAGTCACACCTAAAGCAGAAATACTGGTGGCCTGGGATGAATGCAGAAGTTAAAAGATATTGTAATGAATGCAAAACTTGCCTAAAATATAATATCAAGGGAGGAACTAAAAAAGAACCGAAAATTATTCGGTCACAAAATATGGAGCCCGGGGATAAATGGATAATGGATTTTATCGGCCCATTGCCGACCTCTCACGGGAAAAAGCTATTTAAAAGACCGAATAAATATTGCCTAGTATGTATTGATGAATGTACCGGATTCACCACCCTGATCCCAACAAAGAGTTGTAGGACACAAGATGTTATAGAAGCTAGTGAGTTGATTCTGGTAGCTAACGGGCCTCCCAGAGTAATTCATACAGACCAAGGACCTGGCTTTAAAAACCAGGACTTTAACATGTGGTGTACCGCTCATGGGATACAGCTTGAGTTTAGCACACCTTACCATCCTGAATCGGCAGGAAAGGTAGAACGGAGAAACCAAGATGTCAAACTAGCCTTGGCAAAATTATTGTGCACTCGCGGTGGTAGTTGGAGTCAATGGTTGAAGGAGGTGCAGCTGGCCATCAATAACACACCCATAGATCTATTAGGAGCAGAGAACCATATAACTCCGCACTATTTGAGATATGGAGTACAAATGAATACAGAAAATAAGCCTGAAATAGAAACCCAAACTAAACTTAAAAAAGAATGGATAGATCTCCTAAAAACTAAAAAAGAAGAATTAAGACAACAAAGGGAACAGAAAATTCAAGACAGAAAATTTTGGCAACCTAAAGTAGGAGATTGGGTACAAGAGAAAAAACAAAATAAATCAGGAAGAGCCTTTAAAGCCCGCTATCATTTGCCTCAACAGATAATCCAAGTAGGAAATAGGACAGTGACAGTTGGGAAGGAAGGTAAGGAAAGGACTTTATCTGTAGATAATATAAGACCAGTTAACAAAGACTAAGAACATGGCAGATTGGATGGCTGTATATTTAGGAGAAGAGAGAAACACAGGGAACAAATGGAGGGATTTTTAACCTCCAAGAGAGATGTAAACAGCAGAAATGAAAAAAAATTGGAAACAAATATTTAAAGAAAAAAAAACAAAAACAGAACAATATGGAGTTAGGACAATTAGGGAAAGGCAAAAGGATACCAAAAGTAAAAAACCCTCCTAAACTTAAATCAAAAAAACCCAAGAAAGAAGAGACTAAGACGATTAAACAAAAGAAACTCACGGCAGAACACTGCTCTAAGTGTAATATAGTTCAACACACCCTACTATTTATAGTATTAGCCTTTCTAACTATAGGATGGATACTTCAGGCAGTAATAAAGCGCAGCCTGGAATGTAACACAGGTAATAACCCCGACAGCAACAGTAACTCGACAAATTCAGCAGGAATGCCTCTAATAATAGGAGGATTAACCCTATCCAACATGGCCCTAGTAATGTTAGGACTAATTACGATAAATGTTGCGCAAGCTCAAAAATATGAAACTTGGACAGATCCAAGACCCTCAGCAGAAATAATAGGAGAAGAAATTATAGGACACACATACACCTTAGACATAATAGTCTTAAAACAGGAGCTTGGGAATGAAAACCAAGAACAAGATCAAAGAATAGATAATCTTATACAAAATTGGATAGACGAATTACTATCTTATAGTATACAAAATGTTACAACAAATGAAGAAACCTCAGAGAGAGATAGATGGCTCTACTGTTTATACAAAACGTATAACTATTCAGACTATCAGAGTCCAGGATTGAAAAACCACTATAACTGCTCCTATCCAAATATTGGCAACCCCCTAACTAATATGAACACTCACCAACCGATAATACTATATGCAAACTCTACTTGGCACTACCAAGAAGGAGGTGACCAAGGACAAAGATGGAATGCCACAGGTGACACGGATCAGGTTTACCTCACCCTACTAGGACAAGATGATATGCAAGTTCAAGGATTAGGAACTTATTACCTTAAGAAAATGTTTAAAGAAAACGAAACACTGATAATATGCGATCCTACCATCTTTAACCAATCCAAGTCCAGAGAAGAAATAGGAGAATTACTAAAGAAACCAGTAAACTTTACGAAGTTATTCAGACAAGATATAGATGTCTGTAACCACTTTGCCTTAGGGTATGAAGCAGAATTATCCTTACCTAAAGAGACCAAGGGAACAATGGAAAGATGTAAACCACAAGAGACAAACAAATGAATCCTGTTACTATTATTATAAAAATAACACCCATATAATTGGATGCACCGATAAAGCCACACAATGTTATAGTCCATCAGGATACAATACCGCTCTCCTCCAAAACTGCCCAAATGATAATAGAGCAAAAAGAAATGAAACCCATGGACCATGGTCCTGCAAAATTCCCAACTCAGGAAAAGTAGTATATATAGAACACGGTAGATTTAAATGTGGATACACTTATGAAGTTCCTTAGGATAATTACTATGAAAATAATACCAAAAAGTATAACACTGAGGCAGAAAACCCAGATGGAAATCAAACATCTAAATGGAAATCAGTATATCAAGACTGGAAAAAATTAAAATACTTCCTAAAAGACCCACAAAGATAGGGAACTGAAATAAAAGTAGAAAATACAACTCTGTACTGCTACCATTGGGGCAGGATGTACTGCTACAAAACAAAGCAGAATGCCACCTTTTGGGAACAATCTTCTCCTGATAGATGGCTGGTGATAACCACAAATCAAAAAAGCAGTAACAGCAAGAATAATGATAATAATAATAATAATAGACAACAACAGGCAGAAGCATATATTAAGGATTTATTCAAAAATCAGAAAATACAATGGGAAAACTCAAAAAACCTAATAATAGAGGTGATAACAATCAAAAAAGACCAAGCCTGGCAAATTGCCTTTAATGACCTTAGAAATCGATTAAATGTAATAACTAGACGATGGTTGCATAACACCGTAAGAACAGAAAACAGGACAACAGCTGATTTAACCTCAAGGGTATACAGATCCCACGTGGAAAACAAAGATCAACAACTAAAGATCTCACTAGTAGAGATCAAATCCATTCTCACAAACGAAAATTACGAAACTAAAATAAAACAACCAATTTGGCAAAGCCTAAAAAATGGGTGGCTGAAAAAGGAAAAATGTATTCAAATTAACAATCAGCCTCAACTGATCGAATTCTCTAATTTAATCCTATTAAAACCCTGTGATAATAACACGGTTCAATATGTTAAAAAAGATCGCCAGATAGAGTACTTCCATCTGGAAATACCTGGCTAACAAACCAGTCAGGAGAATTTAATGTTACGACAGGACATGTCGGATGTAATGGCAAAATTGTGAGACAAAACAGAGAAACTTATAAGAACCCGGCAGAAAAAATTAATCTAAAAATAGAAAAACCCAAACCTGAAAAGCAATGGATGGAGATAACCTTCTCGGGCCCAACGGATGACGAGAAGCTAAAGACCCTCCAGAACCTGATATCAAAAGAAAGGAAGGCTGACCAAAAAACTCTACAGGAAGAGATAAAAATATGGGTAGAAGAATCAAGAAAAAATTGGTATGATAACTTGCATATTAATGCAGGGACTATGTCAGTATTACAAACTACTGCAAACATTTGGGTGCAAATCTATGATTGGATTTATTGGATTCTAACATGGCTTGGCCTAGAATAACATACACCGCTCTTAGTGGGACTTATCCTACTCTGGGTGTTTGTGGTCGTAATTTGGCCATTTCTCAAGCCATTAATCAAGGGATTGATTCCAGAACGAAAATAAACCACATTCTGCTTACTCGACCGGCAAGCATGGATGAAACCACAACCAAATACCAAGAAGTCCTAGACTTCCTGGGAAAACAAAACCAAGACTTACTTGGGACTCTGAACTATTGTGAAGCAACGGGAATTTCTCAAACCAATGTGGTATTTTCTCCCACATGAAAGAACAATTTAGCCCTGTAGTCATGCCCGTAAGTCTATGGGATGCCTACTGCCACCACCTACCCATTATAGGAGGAAACATTCTGAAAGGACTCCAGCTCCTTTGGGGCTTGGTAGAATATAAATGGGTCCATTTGACCCTAGGTATAGGACTAATTCTCACAATTATGATTGGCTTTGAATTTAAACAAAGAAAATTTGGAATTACTAAGGGAGAATGGGGATCGTTTTTAACACTGATCTCCTCAACCATAATCATATCTTTTAATTACGAACCAGAATGGGCCATTTATTGTGCTACCATTCACTTGATTCTAAAGACATTAATTGTCTGTCATTCGGTCTTAACACAGACCTCAAACCAGGATAAACCTTCGTTTGTCCAAACCAAAAACCAAACCAAACCTTTGAAACACAGACGTGACCCGTCTCTGGGTGACGCTAAATCAGAAAAACAAAATAAGTCCAAGCAACTACCACCTTGGAAGAAACCAAAACCACAGAAAACCTGCGTACCAAAATGGAACCAAAAAACTTACATTACTGGAACTCAACAAACCCTCTGCATCTATGCGAGAAAAAAAACAACCTCAATATTCCTTTATCAATATCCAAAAATTAAAGAATGGGTAACTAGAAAGAAGGAAACCAACACCACACGGAATACGGATGGTGGACTGAGCCAAGAACAGTTCTAAAAGAACACAACATTGGACAATGTTTAAATTGTAATGGACGTAAAAAGGCACAGAGACTAATATGCACATTTTGCTCAATGCTATTCGAAGAATTGAATATGAACATATTACTTTCTGTATGCAAACCAACGAAGATGTTGCCAGACCCAGATTTGATCATTCGACAAACACCCCTTTCAAAAGAATATATGGTACAGTATGACCGTAGAAGAGGCCATAACCTGGCTGAACACTTAATGATACTCTCCAAAGGAAAATATACCTTTGTGGACTGTCTGAACTAAGTCGCAAAATTACAAAAGCGGAATGAAGAAAACCTAACTACCTAAACATGCTCCGATCCAACATAAAACAAGACGTGTTTAATTACGTAACCAGAGAAGCCAACAGACCGTTATCTCATCCACAAATCGATATGATAACCGAATGGTCAAAATGGACATGGTCACCTAAAGCCATAGAAACGGTGGTAACTTATACATCACCGACCCATGATTGGAAATGGACGGAAAGAGAATATAAGAACCCACCTGGATACAATGACTGCCTCCTGAGGGAACTCCGGAAACAACACAAAATATCCCCGTACATGGCATGCGAAAGAGACCGCAAACAGGATCTCAGACTACCATGGGTACAAAATGAGGATTCTGAATGAAAGACCAAAACGGATGGTCCAACAAACTTCATGGTACAGTTGGAAACACGATGGCTGTCAAGGCCCCGAACCAAAACCAACATGGAAACCAGAGGTCCGGCTCTTTGACCACCAACATGATTGGAAACGAAATCCACTGATGAAATTCGTCGGAACCCCAACAACTGAATCTGATCATGAAACCCGCCATGGGAAGTCTGACTCAGAATGATTTCGCATAATTAAATGAAATGTATGCGTTGATTTAATGTTGCCTTTTCCGCTTTACTCACAATAGCTCTCATAATAAGAGTGTCAACTGCAACAAACTACACCGCTGATGAATAAAGTGAAGATAATAATAATGGAGCGCAGAAAAATGAAAAATTCCTGATACATGCTGCTATTGGTACAACAATCATTGTAGAACTCTGTTCAGCTATCATTTGAACTTTTTAAAGACACATGGGGAAATCTCGCTTTTCAAGAGGGGGATGTCACGGGATCCATTACTTCTTCATGAAAAGACTCGATTCCTCTGTGGAATTTTACCTGATTATATTATATTGTATAAGATTAAGCTTAACAGCAATGATGCTATTAACTCGTTAAGTGTCATGGGATTCGTCTACTTCTTCATGAAAAGACTCAATTCTTCTGTGGAATTTTACCTGATTATATTAGATTGTAGCAACAATGATACTATTAACTCTTTATTGTATTTTAGCCTAGCAACAATTAAGTATAACTATGACTACGTGGCAGCTGCTCTTTACCAGCTACTTATCAGCTACTTATTGTTTTCTCAGCTAATTAAGTGTTTAACGCGACCTTTAAACAATGCTGACCGAGGCACAGTTTGAGATTCCAGTTCTTTAAACAAATGATGTAATTGCTTAACTTAGACTGTAAGGGATAAAAAGCAGAGCTAAACAGACAGAACTCACTCTTGTCTTGAAACACAGACAATGAGTCACCCAACCATCCTCTGAACCACCAGGCTTGCAGAAAAGACACATTTGTGCAAAATACAGACCGATCGGATGAAACATACGGACGGCTAAGAGCTTGCTGAAATACGCCTGCCTAAAAGATTCTCGGTTGAGGCACTGCATTCTAGCCTGAAGAAGATACAATCTGAACCAACTAGCTGAAACACGCTAGTCTAAGAAGATCCCATTTGGGACACTCAGGTATTAAGCTCTGCTTTTATCCTAGGTATCTTTTAAGAACATTCAAAAAGGCTGTAACGATTGTGATTAACTGAAAACATCTGATTGTGAGTATTCAACTTATTATATTGATAAATTTCTATTATATTTTACACCACACACTTCGTATTCGCCGAACCTTTATTTGATAAGATATGTTTACCTTTGTGTTGGTATGTTAAGTCTAGAACTTAGCTGAGAAGGCATTAGGATTGACTTAAAGTGAATCCCTCTCACTCCTAGGTGAAAGGATAAACTGAAGGGACCTAGAGACCTGCGATAAACTCAGCCGAGTTTGTAGCTATCAGGACCATACAGTCAATAGGGACCACTGGTAAACTTGACAGGTAACGGCCTCAGGTATATGCCCGAGGTACTGTAGTTTAATCCGGTAGTAACCCATACCTATTGAGGATATCCACCTGAATAACATAACAAACCAGTCCTTCACCCAGACACACGGAACAGCCATGGGGACCAAATGTGCACCCCAATATGCCAACATTTTTATGCACACGTTCGAACAATATTTCTTCTCTATGCAGGATCTCCAACCAACATTGTACACCAGGTACATTGGCGACATTTTCTTCCTCTGGACCCATGGTAAGGAGTCACTGATAAAACTACCCAGTGACATCAACAAGTTTCATCCCACCATCAAACTCACCATGGACTACTCTCGACTGTCTGTCTCATTCTTGGACACATGCGTCTCCATCAAGGATGGACACCTCAGCACCACGCTCTACCGCAAACTCACAGACAACCTCACAATGCTACACCTCTCCAGCTTCCACCCAAAACATATTAAAACAGCCATTCCCTATGGACAATAGCCCTACACATACACCGGATCATGACGGACACCTGGAAGTACTCAAGGATGCCCTCACAAGAACAGGGTGCGACACTCAACTCATCGACCAACAGTTCCTATGTGCCACAGCAAGGACTGTAATGACCTCCTCTGGAGACAGACACGTGATACAATTGATAGGGTACCCTTTATTGATCAGTACTTCCCAGGAGCTGAAAAACTAAGCCATGTTCTTCGTGACCTGCAACACATTATCAATGAGGATGAGCACCTCACCAAGACCTTCCCCACATCTCCACTACTTGCCTTTAAACAACCGCCAAACCTCAAACAGATCATTGTTCGTAGCAAACCGCCTGGTTCTCAGGATAAATCCATACAACCCTGTCACGGTGGATGCTGCAAGACGTGTCAGATTGTGGACATAGATACCACTATTACACATGGGAACACTTCCCACCTTGTACATGGCAGGTACTCATGTGACTTAGCCAACATTGTCTATCTTATACATTGTGGCAAGGATGCCCAGAGGCATGGTACACTGGGGAAACCGATCAAAGGCTATGGCAACAGATGAATAGGCACCACACAACAATCAATAGACAGGAGTGTTCCCTCCCAGTTGGGCAACACTTCATTGGTCCAGGACATTCAGTCTCGGACCTTCGGGTGACCATCCTCCAAGGTGGACTTCAGGACAGGCAGCAGAGAAAGGTGGCCGAGCAGAGGCTGATAGCTAAGTTCGGTACCCATAGGGAGGGCCTCAACCGGGAGCTTGGGTTCATGTCACATTACAGGGTGACCACCATTGCACTATACACACACAAACACACACATGCACACGCGTGCACACACACACACACAGAAAGACCAACATGTACACATATATTTTGTGGGGTGAATTTGTACTTGCAGAGTTACATTGTACTTTGCTCAGAAACTGCATGCACTTATGTAAAACTCCATTATCTCACTTTTTAGATGAGAATCAATCTAAACATCAGGTCATAGACAAAGAACACAGGGGGCTAACACCTTCAACATATTGTCGAGCTATCACCATTGTTAACAGCTAACCCAAGAATGCAACTTTTGAAAAAAGGTTTTGTGATTTACACATGAAAGAATTGAAACTATCACTGTATTCTAACAGATGAAAGGCTTAACAGACAATCAATTTTTCAATGTATATTTTCAGCTCCATCACACTGTAAATTTTTGCTATAAATTCTGTATTATGATCAAGCCCTCCACTATCACCTGATGAAGGAGCATCGCTCCGAAAGTTAGTGTGCTTCCAATTAAACCTATTGGACTATAACCTGGTGTTGTGTGATTTTTAACTTTGTCCACCCCAGTCCAACACTGGCATCTCCAAATTAAGTTCTACAATGACACTGCTGTCCAGGAACTTTGTGAGATCACATCTCGAGCAGTGAGCACAGATTTAGTCTTCTCACTGAAGAAAGGGAGCAGCTCAGAGATGATTCCCTCATCTGATTTCTGCAATGAAGATGTGAATGTAGAAGGAAAGGCTAGTCTTGTTGTTCCAATAAAAATGAAAAGTGATCTGAATTTTACATCGAAGACCAGAGGAAGTGAGCAAGAGACCATTACACAGAGAATGGGGGAATCCATGCCACTTCTCCAGCCCATTACACAGGAACAGCAGAGGTGTATTCCGGCCTTTGACCCCATTACATCAGGACAGGACGAGGCTCTTCAGCCCCTGGAGACTGATATACAGTTACAGGAGGAGGCCAATCAGCCCCTCGATGCCTATAATACTGGGCCCAGAGTAGGTCATGAAGCACCAATATCCAGTTGGACAACACCAGGATCAGTCCATTCAGCTTCCTCAAGTTTGTAACTCAGGAAATGGAAGAGGTCACAGAGTGACTTGTGACTGTTATACTTGAATAACAGAAGGCCATACAGCTGGAAGAGCCTATTGCATGGGAATTGGAGAAGGGTATAAAACTGTTTGTGATATTTTATGAGGAAGGAGGAGGTAATTCAGGCATGTGTCTGTCAGAGTCACAGAGATGTACAACTCACCCATGCCAACCAGATATCCTCATCTAATCGAGTCCCATTTGCCAGCATTTGGCCCATATCCCTCTGAACCCTTCCTATTCATATATCCATCAGGTGCCTTTTAAATGTTGCAATTGTACCAGCCTCCAGCACTTCCTCTGGCAGCTCATACCATACACGCACCACCCTCTGAGTGAAAAAGTTGCCTCTTGGGTCCCTTTTGTACCTTTCCCTTCTCAGCCAAAACCTGTGCCCTCTAGGTCTGGATTCCCCACCCAGGTATCAGACACTGCCTATTTATCCTCTCCATGTCCCTCATGATTTAGAAAACCAATCATTCCCTCACTCCCATTTCAGGGATGTAGGAGGAGACCATTCAGCATTTTGAGCCTGTTATGGTAGAACATGAGGAGACCCTTCAGCCCCTCAAACTGTGAAGATTCCATAACACAGCAAGCCTCGTATGCATTATCAGGAGGGGAACAAGCAGACCTGAAGCTGGACATTCTGGCCTCGGTACGACAATGTAGAAATACCTCAAGGACATTCAGCCCATTGAGTTTGCAAACCAGGAACAGAATGAGCGCACTCAGTTACTGATGGCTCTAACACAGCAATTGGAGCAGATCTTACAAAGCCCTGTGCCTGTTACAGAGGGATTAAAAGAGAACATAGAGGATTTAGAAAGCAAAGAACTTAGATTGATCATCTTCACTATGGATTAAAAAGTAGTGAGCAAACGGTTGGGATTTAAGAAAGATCACTAGAATCCATTAATAAGGAAATAATTTTGACCATGATCTCCACCAGACTGATCTCAGAACTCTGAGAGTTAGGTCTCGGCTCCACCCTTTGGAAGTGGATCCACAGCTTTCTGACCCACAGACTGTAATCAGTGACGATGGGGAACTGCACTTCCTCCATGATAACATGCAACACTGGAGCCACACACCCCAAACCCCACTCCCGCCCCTTGCAAGGATGAGTTCTTAACTTGTTACTTTATTCCCTGTACACCCACAACATCGCTACCAAATTCCAAATGAACGCCATCTACAATTTTGCTGGTGACATGGCTGTGATAGGACCAATATCAAAGAACAACTCAAAAAACAGAAAGGAAATGGAGGGCTTAGTAACTTGGTTCAGTGAGAACAACCTCTCTCTCAATGTCAGCAAAACCAAAGAACTGATCATTGACTTCAGAAAGAAAGGACTGTGACGAGGATGGCAAAATGCCCTTGTCTAGATGCACAGAGCTGAGGTTGAGAGGGTGGAGACTGTCAAGTTCCTAGGAGTGACAATAACCAACACCATGTCTGAGACTTCTTATGAGGATGGATTGGTTAAGAAGGAAAACAATGTGTTTTCTTCATCAGGAGGGTCAGGAAATTTGGCATGACCAGAAGGACTCTCACCAATTTCTCCAGATGAACCACTGAAAGCTTACTGTCCGGCTGCATAACAGCCTGGTGTAGCAACCGCTCTGCCCAGGACCGTAAATAACTTAAAAAGGCACTGCATACAGCCCAGGCTATGACAGAAACCAACCTTCCATTCATGCTCTCTATTTATACGGCTCACTGCTGCAGAAAGGCTGACAACATCACCAACGTCCCATCACACCCCGGTAATGATCTCGTATAACCTCTCCCATCAGGCAGAAGGTACAGAAGCTGGAATACATGCCCCAGCAGGGTCAGGAACAGCTTCTTCCCGGCCGTTATTGGACCGATGAATGTACTCTCGAACTTCAAATAATGCCGATCCTTTCCTAACACACATCCTGTCTGACCATCACCCGTGTGCCTCTGACTATGTTTTTTTCACTCTATGATCTGTATGTCCTTGCTTACTGTAATCTGCCTGTACTGCTCATAAACAAAGCTGTTCACTGTACTGAGGTACATGTGACAATAACTGAATCAAATGATAACAGGAAATTTACAAAGTCAAACCATAATCCATCAGAGTCACCATATTTTTCTGAAGGATAAATCATGTTTGAATTTTTTGCTCAAGTTCTTTAAAGATGTGACAAGCAAGGTGAATAATGGGGATCCTGGTGATGTAATATATCATTGAATGAGGTGCTGCACACAATATTAATTCATAAGGTAAGAGTATATATGGTATGGGATCATTTATTAACTTGGATAGACGAGTGACTGACCAACAGAACACAGCAAGGTGAAATAGCTGCAGCATTTTCTGGTTGGCAACTTTTGGCATACCATAGGTTCCAGCCACCAGGCCACAGCTGTTTGCATCTGAGTTATTACTTGGTGTGGGGATAGAAAATACTGTACCCACATTTTCAATTTGCACTAAAATAGGTGGGAAAGTAGGTTGCAATGAAAATGCGAGAGATATACAAATGCACATCGTGGGAATAGGGGCATGGACGAACATTTTGCAGATGAAATTTAACATGGACAAGTATGAGGTTACCTGTTTTATTCAGAGGAGTAGAAAGGCATCTTATCATGTAAACGGAGAGAAACTTCAGGGTGCTTTTTACAGAGGGATCTGGGTGCCCTTGTGCATATCACAGAAAACCAGCATGCAGGTAGACCAGGTAATGAGGGAGGTAAGTGCAATTTCAGTGTCTCTGTCTAAATGAATAGGATACAAGTCAGGAAGTATTGCTGTAAATATGCAAGGCATTAATAGGATCACAGCTGGAGTACTCTCTGCAGTTTCAGTGCTCTGACTTGAGGACGGATTTAGTTGCATTGGAAATGTTCAAAGGACGTTCACGAGATTGATTCCAGAGATGAGACATTTTTCTTATGAAGAGAAATTGAGCAATTCAGGCATATACATTCTGGAGTTTAGAAGAATGAGAGGAGATCTCATTGAGGTTGATACGATGCTAAAGGTGAGTGGCAACACAAATGTGGAGTGAATATTTCCTGTTCTGGGCCAATTGAGAACAAGAGATCATCGCTTAGAATAAGGCAGAGCAGATTTCAAACAAGGGTGAGGAGAATTCACTTTGCTCAAAGGGTTGTGAGCCTGTGTAATTCAGTGCCACAGAATGTAGAGGATGCTGGGATACTGAGTCAATGAAGGATAATGGAGAGTGGGCACGAAAGTAGAACAGAGGCCAAGGTGACGTCAGCTGTGACCATATTTCATGGCGGAGCAGGCTTGAGTGGGCGAATTGCTGATTTAAGCTCTTTGCTGTTATTCAGTCCTTCAAATGTGCTCGACAGGAGTCGGGGGGGGGACATGGTTACCAAACAGGAAGCAGACTCTCAGTATAAATCAATCTTAACTCGTTTGACAGAACACAAACATTGGAGACACCCATTGACCAGTTCCATGTCCCCAATTATTTACAATCTCTCTCAAGGGTTGGGAGGCATGGAGCTAACACTCTGCAACTCAATTTGGTGATAACACTGAGATAGCAGGAAATTGAGTTATCAAGAGAAATTAGAGTGTTTATAAATATAAACAGGTAAACTCAACAGACAGCAGATGGAATACAACGTGATATACAACGTGTCATTGTTTTCTAGGAAGAATATTCCTGAAATGGAGAGAGATCACAGGACTCAGTGATACAGGGTGTCCTGGAGGGTTCAGTCTGACCGGTTCAGACACTGGAAGTGTTGCTCCATCTCCCTAATGTTCCCAGTGACCCCATTGCTCCCAGTACAACCAGAATATTTTGATGCAGTTAGTTAGCAATGGTGACTTGCAAGGGATAGGGTGTTTGGACCGGGTTTCACGGAGATGTTCTGTATCCGAGAGGCCATACGTGCATATCTGAAGATGACGGGTAAGGCTGAATACTTCTGAATGAAGAGGCTGTGGCTGCTGCCAGGGCTGTGAGGATTCACCAATAAAACATATGTGTGCTCTTTTCTTTATGACACAAGGTGTGTCAAAGTTCATCAGGCATCTTTATTTCCAAACCAAAATTGATAAAAGAATAAAAATATAAATAATGAATAATCAGCAAGGGTTCCAACACAATGAGCATTTCCTTTTGTAACACTTTAATATCACTAACTTATCCAGCATTGTCTTGTACAAATATTAATCTCCTTCAAATCTTCCTTATCGAAATACACTTGCTTCTGCAGAATTTCTGGGAAATTATTTGTGTCTTCTTCTATGAAAGTGAACAAAAGTAGTTGTTACTTGCTCTCTCATTTCCTGGTTTCTCATTATCTGTTCACCTGATTTCAGACTATAAGTATGTAGAATCTCAAAGAATTTGTCTTCACTGAAGAGTTTTGTCATGCTTTTAGAAGATCCTGCAGTCTGACATTAAGACCAGGAATCTATTGTCGATTGTAGGAAAAACCCAGCTGGTTCACCAATCTCCTTCAGGGCAGGAAACCGCTGTCCTTACCCGCTCTGGTCTACATGTGACTCCAGACACACAGCAATGTAGCTGATTCTTAAATGTGCTTTTGGCAAAGAGTGATAGATAATAAATGCTGTCCAGCCAGCGACAGCCTCATTCCTGTGAAAAACACATCAGTTTTTGTTTTGCTTTGTTTTATATTCCTTACAAATTGACTTCTCACACTTTATGTTCACCCTCTTAATCAACTTCCTGGGCACCCTTTGCTGAATTCTCCCTTGGTCCCAAAGCTCAGGCTTGCTCCTTTCTCTGACAACTTAAAGTGTAACACAGCCAACTCACCCCTCGTTTGTTTGTAATTTCCTTTGGTTAGATGTAGGACCATGGGTTTGTTCAGAACTCTGTCACTTACAATGCCAATGAACAATTCTGATATATTATGGGCATCTTTCCCATTACCACCTGTCCCAACAAGATTATGAATTAACCCCTTACCGTGGCCCAAACCCAAATCTAAGGGAGTGTGGTCCCAGGGTTGTTATTCGGCATCCTGGTGTGAAAAACCATCATGTACAGACTCCAACAATTCATTGTCACAGTATTATTATGAATGTAGTATAACAATCTTTCTGTACATTAAAATGATGATAACTGTAGCATCCTTGTATGAATCTCTAATTTTCTGCCATCTTCTAAGTCATCGGTACGGTTTGGAGGCCCAGGATGAACTTCCACAAGTGTTTTCTGCCTCTTGTCACCTCTTGGATGGACCGAGACTGATTCCATTGAGTTTCCTTGGGACAGTATCTGTTCTCAGTTTTGCATTGACTCCATTCTCACAACTTAAAAATGTGTTGCAGGAAAAGTGCAGCAGGTCAGGCAGCATCAAAGGAACAGGAGAATCAACGTTTCGGGCATAAGCCCTTCTTCAGGATTGAGGAGGGTGTGCCAAGCAGGCTAAGCTAAAAGGTAGAGAGGAGGGACTTGGGGGAGGGGCGCTGGGAATACGATAGGTGGAAGGAGGTTAAGGTGAGGGTGATAGGCCGGAGAGGGGGTGGAGGCGGAGAGGTCGGGAAGAAGATTGCAGGTCAAGAAGGTGGTGCGAGGAAGCTGGAGAAATCTGCATTCATCCCTTGTGGTTGGAGGGTTCCTAGGCAGAAGATGAGGCACTCTTCTTCCAGGCGTCGTGTTCTCATGATCTGGCGATGGAGGAGGCCAAGGACCTGCATGTCCTTGGCGGAGTGGGAGAGGGAGTTAAAGTGTTCAGCCACGGGGCGGTTGGGTTGGTTGGTGCGGATGTCCCAGAGATGTTCGCTGAAATGTTCCGCCTGTCTCCCCAATGTATAGGAGGCCACATCAGGTGCAGCAGATGCAGTAAATAATGTATGTGGAGGTGCAGGTGAATTTGTGATGGATATGGAAGGATCCCTTGGGGCTTTGGAGGGAAGTAAGGGGGGAGGTGCGGGTGCAAGTTTTGCATTTCTTGCAGTTGCAGGGGAAGGTGCCGGGAGTGGAGGTTGGGTTGGTGGGGGGTATGGATCTGACGAGGGAGTTATGGACGGAGTGGTCTTTCCGGAACGCTGATAGGGGAGGGGAGGGAAATATATCTCTGGAGGTGGGGTCCGTTTGGAGGTGGGGGAAATGACGAAAGATGATACGATGTATATGGAGGTTGGTGGGGTGATAGGTGAGGACCAGTGGAGTTCTGTCCTGGTGGCGATTGGAGGGGCAGGGCTCAAGGGCGGGGGAGTGGGAAGTGGAGGAAATGTGGTGGAGAGCATCATCAATCACGTCTGGGGGCGAAATTGTGGTCTTTGAAGAAGGAGGCCATCTGGGTTGTTTGGTATTGGAATTGGTCCTCCTGGGAGCAGATGCAGAGTAGGCGAAGGAATTGGGAATATTGGATAGAGTTTTTACAGGGAGCATGGTGGGAGGAGGTGTAATCTCGGTCGCTGTGGGAGTCAGTTGGTTTCTCATAAATGTCCGTGTTGAGTTGGTGGTCTGAGATAGAAATGGAGTGGTCTAGGAAGGGGAGGGAGGAGTATGAGACGGTCCAGGTAAATGTGAGGTTGGGGTGGAAGGTGTTAGTAAAGTGGATGAACTGTTCAACCTCCTCGTAGGAGCACGAGGTAGCGCCGATATAGTCATCAATGTAGCAGAGGAAAAGGTGGGGGGTGGTGCCAGTGTAGCTGCTAAAGATGGACTGTTCCACATATCCTACGAAGAGGCAGGCATAGCTGGGGCCCATGCGGGTGCCCATGGCTACTCCTTTGGTTTGGAGGATGTGGGAGGATTGGAAGGAGAAGTTGTTCAGAGTGAGGACCAGTTCAGTCAGTCAAAGGAGGGTGTCAGGGGAAGGGTACTCGTTTAATCGGTGGGAAAGGAAGAAGCAGAGGCCTTCGTGATGGGGGATGGAGGTGTATAGGGACTGGATGTCCATGGTGAAGATGAGGCGTTGGGGGCTGGGGAAGCGAAAATCATGGAGGAGGTGGAGGGTATTGGTGGTGTCCTGAACATAGGTGGGGAGTTCTTGGACGAAGGGGGACAGGACTGTGTCGAAGTATGCAGAGATGAGTTCGATGGGGCAGGAGCAGGCTGAGACAATGGGTCGGCCGGGGCAGTCAGGTTTGTGGATTTTAGGCAGTAGGTAGAAACGGGCGGTGCGGGGAGAATGGTCTATGTCTGTTCCTATTTGTTGCATCCTTATTACTGAACAGAGGAGCTGATTTGCTGTGAGACTAACACACACAAAAATATGTGGTGTCTACTAATCAAGATTGAGATCAGGATATCCTTTTCCCTTTAATATTCTGCTGTCTGTTGTGTTCTCTACCCCAGGGAACAGTGAATACTGGGTCATTAAAAGTATTCAATGCAAAGCTTGATTGCTCTTTGATAGATGAAGGAATGAGTTTTTCTTGTGAATAAGCAGAAAAGAAGCATTCAACCACGATCAGACCAATCATGTTCTTTCCAAATTGAGCAGCAGTCTCAAGGGGCTGAATGGCCAACTGCAGATCCTATCCAATGTGTTGTCCTCTTACTCAACTTATCGCAGCTGTTACAGAGGGAAAGGAAGACCACAGTCAACCAGTCAGGGTTGTTACAATGAGACAGAATGACACCTTTGGGTCCGTCTGAGGAGTTACATTGGAATAAAATGAAGCATTCAGTCCTTTCAGTGCATTAGGCAGCATGGGATGAGGCCATGCAACCTTTTTCGGTTTCTGCACAGGACCAGGGGATCCCTGGTTAGCTAACAGGGAATACAGAGGAGAGATAAATACTGACTTTCAGGTTGGAAAGCTGTGACGAGTGGGATCCCTCAGGGATCACTGTGAGGTCATCAACAATTTACATTCTAGATTAACGATTTGGATGAAGGGGCTAACTAGATTAGAGGTCACTTTGCCAATGCACCAGGATAGTCATTCAATAAGATGCCAAGTGGAGACAGAGCGTCTACAATGGGATACAGACAGAGGAGGTTAATGAGAATACTGGCATCAAAAAAACCAGTACAATGTGAGAGATGGGAAGTTTGTATTTTGTGGAAAGAACAAACAACAGAAAATTATTTAAATGGAGAGAGAATGCAGAACTCAATGGTACAGAGAAATTTGTGTGTGCCGGTATTTGACTCACATAAAGTTAATTTGAAGTTACAGCAAGTAATTTTAGAAGGTAAATGGAATGATGCTGTTTCTTGCGAAGGGTATCGGGTATGACCTTACGTATCTGTACAGGGCTTTGCTGAGATCACGTCTGATGTACAATGAGCGGTTTTATTCCCCTAAACTGAAAATGAAAGCATTTCTGATTTTAAAATTTTTTCAAAGATGTTTGTCTTTATACATTCTTGGGATGAACGCAACATTTATGGAGGACGAAAAGATTAGACCTAAGAATGAGAGATGTTCTTATTGACAATATAAGATCTTGAGGAGAGTGTAGCTAGTAAACACCTGATGGATAATTCATCTTACATAGGCTAATAAATAACAGGGGAAGAAATTTAGGATATGATGCATTCATTTTAACACACCTTCGTGAAGACTTTGGAAGTTTTATGTTTAAATTATGCAGGCAGAATAAACATATCTTCAAATCAATTGGGGTCATTTTTCACTTAGGAAATGGCTCTGTATATGACAGCAGTAATGATGCATCTACATGGAGCAAGGAATGTGATAGGTCACACAGTTTGGATGATGTTCATGAAAACCTCACATGGGCTAGTTTGGGGACAGATAACATTATTGTACAATTCAGCTTAGAGTGGGCATAAATTGAACCTGCCTAAGAAACAATGACCTGTTGCCCGATCCCTCTTTCTTCTTCCTCCTCACAGCAACATATGCCAGCTAAAAACCCCTTAGTCATTTTTACCACCTATAGAGGATTCCTGACAGTGAATCATTACAGTTCCCCTACTGCATGGAGAAAAGGGAATTCAGCAAAATCCAACTGTTCCAGGACAAAGTCCCGTTGCCAGCAGCTTGTGTGAACAGAATAACTTCAGAAGCAAAATAACATCTGAGACAATCTCTCATGAGTTCAACTTTTGTCATGAGTTCAGCTAATATTTAGCTATAGGCCTTTCAAGTTAACAATCTGCAGAGATTTTGTATTTCTGTTTGTCATCAAACATATGTGTGTTTGTGCGTGTTTGTGTACTCCTCAGTATTTTCAGACAGACAAATATCGATGTATATATTTGCAATTTCCAAACTGCTTGTCATTCATTGTACTATTCCAGTTTGGGTAAATTTAATTTGGTCATAAACTTGCTAATTTCGCTGATTAAAGACGTCTGCCTGGTGTGTTCCTAACACTGCCCCTGACCCAGTCTGAGATCCATATTATTGCTCATGGCACCCACCTGATCACATTTAAAACTTGCTTTGACCAGTGGAGGACTGGGACTAGGAAAGGAAACAGTGACCGGAAAACCCACGGAGCTACAGACTGGTGAGCCGGATGTCAGGAGTGGGGAAGTTGTTCGAGGGGATTCTGAAAGATAGGATTTACACACATTTGGAAGTACAAGAGTTGTTTTGGGACAGTAAGCATGGCTTTGTGCATGGGAAATCGTGTCTCACTAACTGGATTGAACTTTTTAAAGAAATCACAGAGAAGATTGATGAAGGTAGGTTGGTCGAGGTTCTCTATATGGATGCAAGGCAAGGTTCTGCATGTCAGATAGATTAGCACCTTGAGGTCACATGGGATCCAGGGTCAGCAAGCCAATTGGATACAACATGGGCTTGAAGATCAGAGAGGTAAGGTGGTGGTGGAGGGTTGCTTTTCAGATTGGACTCACTGACCAGTCGGTGCCACAAGACTCAGGGCTGGGTCCATTGCTTTTCAACATTTATAGGAATGATTTACATGATAGTATCAGAGGCATAGTTCATAAGTTTACAAATTAGTTAGTTTCCTGGACAATGAAGAAGGTCATCTCAGCATACAATGAGACCTGTCTTCATCATTCAGAGCATTGAATACAGGAGTTGGGAGATCATTTTGCAGCTGTGCAGGACATTGGTGAGGCCAGTTTGAGAATAAAGTGTACAATTTGTTCCCTCTGCTAAATAAGAATAAAGTTTTTAAGCATGAGAGGATGCAGCAAAGATTCAAAAGGATGTACCAGACTGGAGAGTTTGCGCTATAGTTTGGGAGCTGGACAGGCTGGGATGTTTTTCCCTGGAACATCAAAGGTTGAGGGATCATATTGTCGAGGTTTATGAATTGAGGGGCGGGGGGCATGGATGGTGTGAATAACCAAGATCTTTTCCTCAGGATAAGGGAGTCCAAAACTTTAACGAGAGAGGGGAAATATTTTAAAGGGACCACAGATACAGCTTTTCAAACATTGGGTGGTGCGTGTATGGAATGAGCTGTCAGAGGAAGTGGTGGAGCTGATACAATTCCATGTTTAAAAGGCATCTGGACAGGGATATTAACAGAGATATGAGCCCAATCCCAGCAAATGTAACGAGATAGGGCTGTATGTTTGCTCACTGAGCTAGAAGGTTTGTTTTCAGACGTTTCGTCACCATGCTAGGTAACATTATCAGTGAGCCTCCTGTGAAGTGCTGGTAAGATGTCCTGCTTTCAATAGCTGGTCTTGGTCTCTTCGGGTGGGTGATATCATTTCCGGTTCTTTTTCTCAGGGATTGGTAAATGGGGTCCAAGTTCACTAAAGAGGAGTAGAACAACAACAGACTCCCCTTCCTAGATGTCACAGTGGAACAAACAGTCAGTGCAGAACGGCAGTCCAACATTTACAGAAAAGCAACATACAGAGAACTTAACTACTTAGCTGCAGAAGCAATTATGCCAACACCCACAAACAGAGCTGCATCAGGACATTATTTAAATGAGCCACAACACACTATGGCACTCCGGAATTAAGAGCAGCAGAAGAAAAATACCTATACTGCATACTCAAGAAGAATGGGTAACCAATTACACACAGTCCACCGATTCCTAAACAATGCAGTCAAAATACACCTAGAAACTCTAGCGACATTACCATGCATCAAAGACATGCCTGAAATGATGACAAGACTACTCAGACCCCTTGGTATCATGGTAGCCCACATCACCACCTTAACAGACCAAGACACGTGATTAGAAAGTGGGGATACCACCAGCACTTCACCGTCGGCTCACTGATGATGTTACCTAGCATGGTGATGAAACATCTGAAAACAAATCTCCCAGCTCCACAAGCAAACTTACAACGTGAACCTCAACCTGAGATGCAATTCTTCACAAAAAAATGGACTCAATTGGATTACCATATCTCATCTTCATGAACACATTGGACACGTTGGACTCATTAGATACTCATTAGACTCATTACAAGCATAGTTACCAAGGATGTCACAGATCAGGAAGAGGAAAAAGAAATCTAGAGAAGGCGCAGAGAGTGTGGCAGGCAGGAGACACTCACTGTTTTATATATGTAAACATAACCGTACATATGTAGCTAAAGAAATCCAGGTGTTTTCCTCCACCAGTTACGATAAGTTTTTGGATTTCACAAATAAATCAGAGACATTATCATTTGTGAGCCAGCTGCTATGTGTCTCTTGCGAAGATGTGAAAGAACCTCAACTCAAAGACGAGAAGTGAAGCACTTTGGAGACTAAAGGAACCTCGCAGCCGTACCCTGGGGACCAATGTTATTGAACAGTTTCCCTTGTATTTGTTTTTTGTTACAAACAGACCGTCAGTGGAACAACCTGTACAAATGTGTGCTCGAGAAATTCAGCGGACCAGAGTTCATGATTGTAGACTGTTGTGACTGTTCTGAAGATGTATTATACTGGACTCGAAATATGAATTCTGGTACCCCCTCCTCAGATTCCCACAGAATGGTTGTGTTTCTCTAGGACATCCGAGTGCGCATTAGATAGCTGGCATATCCAATATTATACTTTTAATTGAATGGTATGTGTATGTGTGTGCTTGTTTGTCTCAATGGGCGTTTACGTGTTTAAATGATCATTAGAATTTAAAGAGTCATTTAAATTCTGGCTCTTTGCATTTGTTTATCTGTATTTAGAATCCACCCATTTGCAGAAGACAGGTAACATTGTTAAATACTGGAGGGTTGTCCGTGTTCTCTGTTAATTTGAATCTATTACTTTGAGATTTCAAAGAGATTTGTGTCCTTCTGATGAAGGGTCACTGGACTGAAACACTAACGCTGCTTCCTCTCCCAAGATGCTGCCAAACCTGCTGAATTTCTTTGGTATTTCCTTGTTCTTGTCCCTGAACGTGATTTTTTTTAAAAGAAAACATTTCTGAAAGCTCAAAGAATGATTTCCACTGAGCTATCACAATGAGGCGGAAGAACAGGCAAAGCGAGTAAAACTGAGCCATGTCCCCAGAACAGGCTGTAAATACTGCCAGGTCCAATGTGAAATTAACCAAATAAAACATGTTAGGAGGTGATCTTGTTTAAAGGCATCAGACATTGAGCAGCTTATTTGTAAAATAGATGCTAAAGTATTGCCCCCAGTCTCCACTGTGACAGAGATCACAGCTGGTGGATGGACAGTAAAACAGGAGAATATCATTGTTAAGGTGGTGACGAGAGAGCATTTTTACTCTCTCAGGGTCATGCTTTTGTGGAACACTCTTCCCACAGAGCTCTGGAACATGAGCCATTGCTTGTTGTTAAGTTAGATGTAGATAGAGTATCGATTCAAGAGACACATTAAGAGTACAATACAAAGACAGGAATGTGTGGATGAGGCCATCGTCAGATCAGGTTCGATCTTATCGCATGGAGGAGGGTATTCGGGTGGGAAAATTGCTAAACCTGATCCGAATTGATAATGTTTGCAGATATCGACAAACAATAACATTCTTATAAATTGGAATTTTAAAACAGCGCTCAGGAATGTTGAGTGTTTTGGGAAGAAGGTGGAAGATATCGAATTGTAAACCTCAGTGAAAGCACATCCAGCCAAATGAACATCCTCATCAGTACAGAATATGTCTTTATTTTTCCTGTGAGGTGAGTGCTGTTGGAAAGGTCAGCATTTACTTTCTGTGTCTGCGATCCTTTCCGAATATTGTGGTGACCTCCTGCTGTACTTGCTTTGCAGGGACACCAATAGGTCAGTTTCTGATAGAGACACCGAATTCTGAATACGTGATCATGAAAGTGCAGCGATATAGATCCAGGAGGCTGTGTGACCTGGGAGCTGATGGTCATCACTCAGAGATGCTCACTCACCTTCAAATAGTGAGATCATATTTTATCTCTTCAAAAATATCTTGTATTCTCAGTGAGCTGAGCTGTCGATTAGTATGTCCTTTCACTAATTTTCTCTGCTTGAATTGAGTTCTGTGAGTGCCTCACAAAACTTCAAAAACACAGAGGGGCTGGTAAAAATAAGAACAAAAATCTGTATTGTTCATGAGTTGTTGGAACAGATCATACACTGAGGTAGCATTAATCCAAAGACAATTAGCATTCCACTGTTTCAGAATTCCAATCTTTTGTCAATTTCTTTAAAGTAGTAATTCAAACCAAAGGACATTTAACATGAGGAAATCTTATTATACGGAAACAAAGATTCATCCGTACATCAAAATAATATTCAAAAGTTCATTATAACCAGAAAATGAGATTCTAATCTTGACAATTTAACCATGTAACCAATTCTCTAAAACTCTCTCCTTCATCTAAATGTAACACAGGAAAAGTGGGGACAAATTCCATTTTCTTTCCTAATTGTTCTTTCTCAAGGTGGCCTTATGCAACTAATTACAGCTGAGGGAAATTCGTACAAAAGATCTTTAAATTCTGAATTCGAATTAAAGTTTGGAAGCAGTCTTGTTGTGATCACTAAAATGTCCTTACCACGAAAGAATAATGTCGCCTCTCCATCCTTTACCCGATTTGGAGCCTGCTCCAAAATTCTTCCTTCAGGTCGGGGAATCAGAATAATACCATGAAGGCCAACACTAAATGCACGACCCAATTCTGCTAATTAACCTGACATCTCTTTGTTTTCAACTGACACAGGAACAGCAGATTCACATCCAGCTTTCATATTTCCATACATCTGAGAAACATAAATTTGTATAAGTTATGAACGCAACGCATTATAGTGTCCTCATATACAGGAACTGCAAAGGGAAGGAACACATTGGAAACCAAAACTGGTCTAACGTATGACTCATCGGATAAATTCATATAAGTTCAGGCCACAGTGGGTTAATATTTATTTCAGTGAATTTCAATATTTGAGAAAATCCCGATCATACTGTAAGCTTCTGGCATCGTGGCTTTGTGGGTAGCACTGCTGCTTCTCAGCAATGGTGTCCAAGGTTCGATTCCAGCCTTGGGCGACTGTCTGTGTGCAGTTTTCATTTTCTCTGTGTGGGTTTCCACCCACAGGCCAGATGACTTAGCCATGTTAAATTGCCCAAAGTGTTAGGTGCATTAGTCAGAGTGAAATGGGTCTGGGTGGGTTACTCTCCAGATGGTCTTGACGAAGGCCCTGTTTCCACACTGTAGAGAATCTAATCTAACCACGATAGGATAAGAGCACAAGCTACTCATCTGCTTCAGGTTGGGATCCTTTCATTTCACATAACAAAGCTCTTCATCTTTTAGATAACTTCTTACAATCTCCGACTTTAATTTTGTTTCAATCTTTCTTCTAGCGGGAGTGAGAGATATAGAGATTTCTGCGATTGTATTCAGAAGTCCTATTTATAGGACATGGCCACAATACAGGAGCTTACCTCCACTCCTCCTCCTAGCTGTGACTAATGTGTATTGTGTACAGAATGTCCTTTTTAATTCCAATATCCTAACTTCAAACCGAGAATGATCTCCTTCTCTGTGAGGGTGTTTCCTGATGTTTGTTTCCTCATGTATTATTTACTCACTTCATTGTGTCTTCGACCTGTCTCTACAGAAAGATCCAAGCTTTTTTCATCATGATCTTTCTTTTATTTGTTCTAACACACGCCCTGTTGCATGAGGATTGGAATTGGATTCCTGCTGTTCTTAAAACATCTCTTCCTCCCTGTAGGTTCCTTATTTTTATCAGCCTGCAATCTAGTTAGTGACAGATCCATTGGATCTGTTGGAGAGCCAGTTAGAGGCAATGAGGAAGTTACAAGAGCAAGGCCATGTGATGGATGGCAGTTATAGGAAGGGAGAAATATTGCAGATACAGTCACATAGATGGGTTAACTCCACCAAAGGTAAGAGAGGTAGGTAGGTAGTGCAGGAGTCTTCTGTGGCTCTCCCTATTTCAAACAAGTATGCTCTTTTGGAGAATGTAAGGGGTGATGGATTCTCAGGGGAATGTAGCTTGAACAGCCATGTTTCTGGTATCGAGACTGGCTCTAACGCAATGAGGGGTACGTTGAGTTCCAAGAGATCAATTGTGTTAGGGGACTCTCTATTCCAAGGCACAGACAGACGTTTCTGAGGCCAGCAATGAAAAATCAGAATGATGTGTTGCCTCTCTGGTGCCAGGATCAAGGATGTGTCAGAGAGGGTACAGAATGTTCTCAAAGGGGGAGAGGGGCCAGCAGGAGGTCATTGTACACATTGGAATCAACAATATAGGAAGGGAAAAGGATGAGATTCTGAAGGGGGAGTATAGAGAGTTCGGCAGGAATTTAAAAAGGAGCTCCTCGAGAGTAGTGCTGCTGTCTAGTGAGGGAAGGAATAAAAAGATAGAGCCGGTGAATGTGTGGCTGTGGAGCTGGTGTATGGGAGAAGGACTCACATTTTCGGATCCCTGGAATCTCTTCTGGGGTAGAAGCGATCTGTACAAAAAGGATGGGGATTACACCTGAATTGGAAGGGGACTAATATACTGGCAGGGAGATTTGTTAGAGCACCTCGGGAGGATTTAAACTGTTAAGGTGGGGCAAGTGACCCAAGGCTTTGTCATAGTGGATAGAGATGTATAGGGCCTGGATGTCCGTGGTGAAGATGAGGTGTTGGGAGTTGGGGAAATAAGAGTTTGGATGAGGTGGACAACGTGGGTGGTGCCCTGAACATGTGTGGGGAGTTCCTGGACCAGGGGGAAAGGACAGTGTCAAGGTATGTAGACGATGATCAGCAGGGCAGGAGCAGGCTGAGATGATGGGTCAGCTGGGGCAGTCAGGCTTTTCGATCTTCGGTAAGAGGAAGAACTGGGGCTTTGGGGTTCATGGACGATGAGGTTAGAAGCTGTCGGTGGGAGATCCCCTGAGGTGATCCTCTGAGGTGATAAGGTTGTGAATGATCTGGGGGATGATGTTTTGGTGATGGGAGGGTGAAGTCATGGTCAAAGTGGCAATAGGAGGAGGTGCCCATGAGTGTCAAAATGCCACTGCGCACCCCCCATCTCCCCCCGCCTTGTCTGCTGGTTTGATGGTGAGGTTGAGGTTGGGGTGAAGGGAGTGGAGAGCTGCGTGTTGCGAGGGTGAGAGGTTGTAGTGTGTGAGGGGAGTGGAGAGGGTGAGGTGGTTAATGTCACACCGGCAGTTCGAAATTAAAGAGATTGAGGGCAGGCAACAGACCAGCACGGGGTGTCCACTTGGATCGGGTGTGTTGGAGGTGGGAGAAGGGGTCCTCGGAGGATGGGCGGAGTCTTAGTGGAAACAGGAAGCCCGGCTGTGGAGGCGGTGGAAGAAACGTCCGATGTCACAAAGCGTTTTTTCAAATAGTGTTACATTGTATTCTAAACACCAAACTTTCTAATGAGCTGTCACTAAATAACACGTGATGCACTCATTGGTTGGAAGGCGTAGAGCAAACATTGACTTCAAGAATTTACACTGGTGTTTCATCCAATCAGTGCACTGGCTGTTAGCACCAGGATTCAGAATTAAATCGCAACAGTATATGTAGATCCAATCTTAAAATGTATTGCTGGAAAAACGCAGCAGGTCAGGCAGCATCCAAGGAGCGGGAGAATCAACGTTTCGGGCATGAGCCCTTCTTCAGAAATGAGGAAAGTATGTCCAGCAGGCTCAGATAAAAGGTAGGGAGGAGGGACATGGGAGAAGGGCATTGGAAATGTGATAGGTGGAAGGAGGTCAAGGTGAGGGTGATAGGCCGGAGTGGGGGTGGGGGCGGAGTGGTCAGGGAGAAGATTGCAGGTTAGGAAGGCGGTGCTGAGTTCGAGAGGTTTGACGGAGACAAGGTCACCCTCACCTTGACCTCCTTCCACCTATTGCATTTCCAATGCCCCTCCCCCATGTCCCTCCTCCCTACCTTTTATCTTAGCCTGCTGGACATACTTTCCACATTCCTGAAGAAGGACTCATGCCTGAAACGTCGATTCTCCTATTCCTTGGATGCTGCTTGACCTGCTGCACTTTTCCAGCAACACATTTTCAGCTCTGATCTCCAGCATCTGCAGTCCTCACTTTTTCCTATGTAGATCCAATGTTAACTTTCAGAGTCCTACTTGTTTACTTACACCTAATCTCAATAAACTTAGAGTCTGCTTTGCTGTCATAACTGTCAGTATTGTGAGGTCACAAGGCCATTCATTCCATCTTCCATTCCTGCTCTAGGTCATCTATCCTCTCATTATTTGCACTCTGTCAGCACGATGGGCTCTGTTGCTTTAATCAGGACGTCCTTTCTGTCACTTAAAATACTGAGCTTTTATTATCTTTTATTTTGCTTCCTCGTCTTTCACCCTTCAGTGTAGAAATTTTACACAGACTGGAGGAATTCCTGAAGATGGTGAGTGCTGAAGAACTGAAGTGAGAAAGTCTATCGCCATAAAACTTGTCTTCAAACATTTAGACTAAAATGTAATGCTGAATTATAGAACACATTTACTGCACTAGAAAATAGACAGGTAGGAAGGCTCAGAAAAAGGGGTGAACTCAAGAAATGCACAAGATAAAAAACATCCTTTACTCACCAAGTCAGTGAGAATAGGAAGCTTACCAAGTGATAATAGGATACCCTCAGGCAATTAAGAACATTTGCCTAAACATCGGTGAATCTGTGTGAACAGGACACCAAGTGATAACATTCCCTTGAGCAATTAATGACAGTGTTTGATTCTGACCCCAAAATGAAACTCGGTACGATCAAAAGCCTTGTAATTGACGGTCAGATCCTGTCAAGAATAATGGATTCTTATAACCCCTTGCAAGCGGGGCAGACACACAGAGAAAAAATGTCTTTGCTGTTACAAGACCCTGCCTTGAGAGTTCAAAAAGGCAAGAGAGAGAGAGAGAGAGAAAGAGAGAGGGAGACCATTTTAGCACTGAGGATGTTGAAACCAGTAGAAAATTAACTCTCAGTGCTTATCTTCTTTGGATTAAATTTAATTGCATTTTGGGACTTTATGATGATATTGGGTAGCCATTACCACTTATTAAATACAAACTCTGTAAACGGGAATATTGATGAAGCTTTAACTTACTTGCTGTTCTTGCAGACCACTCTACAGACCTTACAGACTGAACCGCTGTCAATTGTAACCAATCAGATCTTGTGCCTTATTTGAATTTGAATTGCATGTTTAATTAAAAGACTGATGAATCAGTTTAAATGCAACCTTACGGTGACATCTCAGCCTCAGGTTCAGAATGATTCAGTGCTTCAAAAGCAGGAGTCTGCTCTGAGCTCAGAACATAATCCGAACATTGAAGAGATTCTGGCGCAATGTGTCAGGAAGCCACTTTATGGTCAAAAGTTTGCCCTCCTTGCTAAGAAGCCAATTTGTAAAATAATTGTATCTGACATGTGAGCTGTGCAAGGTTACCTTGTGAACTCACCAATTAGCGTAGACTGGTACTTCTTTATGATAGGGGTTTATCTCACTAGCAGGTTCCTAACTCGGCTGGGTATGTCTTCCCACCCGATGGATGGCTTGGGCCTGTAAAAGTGATTAGTCAAGCGTACACAGCCCTGTCAATTAACTTTTCTCCCTTACGAATTAATGTCTTTCATTGTTATCTGTCTAATTAAGGACATGTAATGTTTTTGTAAACTTCTGTGTAAAGGAAGCCACTTTGTATCAGTACGTCGGGCTAGCTGCTGGGGCACTTGGTGAGCTGGTACCCTACTCCCCGAGGTTATCAGAACCTAGTCAGGTTAGCTTACAGATAACAGTGTTATGTTGTAATAACGATGCTATTGATAAATAAAGGGGATGACTAAAATTAAACTAATTTGTCTGGAAGATGTCTTTTTTATCCAGACATCCAAAGAGTATGATCTCCGAGACAAACCAAGAGAGAGGCTTATAGGTCACAGTCCATAAGGGATTCCCTGGGGCATCTCATAACTGTACTATAACAAGAGAGGTTACAGAGAATGTTGAATATCTGAAGTAGTTTATAAAGAGAAGGAGAATTGTGGTGTTCTGGAGAATGATGCAAAGTGAAGGAAGTTTGCTGAGTCTCGAGCAGGTTGTAATGTTACAAAGGATTGTAGGGTCAAGACAAGGTTACAATGTTAAGGAGAGTGTATAATTTTGGGCAACTTTCTCAAATGATATGGTATTTTAGGGTCTGAAGTTATTTACAAAAATATGGAGACCTCCAGGGTCTGGACAACTTTGCAGCACTATGGAGGATTGTGGAAGTGATGACAGGTTATTCATTAACAAGATGAATATGGAGAACTATCTGGAGATTGTACAAGTTATAGTTGAAGCAGGACGTTACTGAAATAGGGAGCGTTTTCGTGCTTGAGATTGCATGAGATTGTGTGGCCTCATGTGGTTCACTGTGATAGAGGTTGTCCTCACATCTGGAAGATGTTACCAATAGGGAAAGGAGGGGATTGTAAAGCAGAAAATGAAATGCTTCCTGTAATTATGGAACTGTGAAAAAAAATGTTTTTAACATGAAGTCCATGGTTTGCAGAGACCTTCCAGCAGCCCTATGACATCAGGATCTATTGTTTGTCGGACTTGTGTTAAATGAATGAGGTAAAGATAAAGTTTTGAGTTAATTGCTGATACAAATAGGGACAGCAGCGTAGGAATACTGGAGAGTGGTATACATGGAATCAATGATGACAAAACCATCAGGCATTGGAGCAGAATTATACCATTCAGTCAATTGAATTTGCTTCTCCATTCATTGAGTTGATCTGATAATCCTCAAATCCGCTCTCCTGTCTTTGACCCAGAGCCATTTCGTCCCTGAATAATTGCAATTTTGTCTGTCTTCTCTTTAATATACTTATTGTTCTAACTTTGACAACCCCCTGTGTTAAAGAGTTGCACAGATTTACTACCGTCTGAGAGATGAATATTCTCTTCATTGCTATCTTAAACATACGATTACCAACAATAACTTGTTTGCAAAAAAACAATAGTAATACACTTAAGAATATACAGTTCACAAATTTCATCTGTTTTTAGAAATGCCCAGTTTTGACAGTGTAAAAGTGAAACGGGTGTTTGATCCTTATTAGTCCCTCCAAACAATCCAGTCATTCTCCTCAGCATTCCTGTTCACGTTCTCTTCCGAGAGTCACATCTTATGGTTTCCTTATTCGCTCTGCTGCTTGTTCGACAGTAATTCTCTATTTACTGGTCTCCTCATGACACTCCTCTTGCCACCTGTCCCATCATTGTGTGTTGCTCTGACTCCTACTGTATTTAACTCCTGTTCCTCCGAAGTCAATATCTAACCCTTGACTGCCAGCTCTCTGCCGTGTGGTTTCATTCTGCTCCCTTCCTGTCCTCTGGTTGACAATACTTCTTCTTTGGTAAAAACAATGACTGCAGATGCTGGAAACCAGATTCTGGATTAGTGGTGCTGAAAGAGCACAGTAGTTCAGGTAGCATCCGAGGAGCAGTAAAATCGATGTTTCGGGCAAAGGCCCTTCATCAGCAATAAAGGCAGAGAGCCTGAAGGGTGGAGAGATAGTGGAGGTTGGGGGTGGGGAGAAAGCAGCATAGAGTACAATAGGTGAGTGGGGGAGGGGGTTGAAGGTAACCTTCATCCCCTCCCTCACTCACCTATTGTAACCCACTCACCTATTGTAACCTTCATCCCCTCCCCCACTCACCTATTGTAAACTTCAACCCCTCCCCCACTCACCTATTGTACTCTATGCTGCTTTCTCCCCACCCCCACCCTCCACTATCTCTCCACCCTTCAGGCTCACTGCCTTTATTCCTGATGAAGGGCTTTTGCCCAAACATCGATTTTACTGCTCCTCCTTTGCTGCCTGAACTGCTGTGCTCCTCCAGCACCACTAATGCTTCTTTACGCAGTTTTCTTCACTGCTGCTGATCCATAGTTCAGGCTTATTAACTATACTTCCCCTCGACCCCCACCAAACACACCGCATAACCCTTTACTTTCCATTGTTCAGAGTTATTTGAAGTTTTTTCTGTATTAACCGGGGGTTAATACTTGTCTATTGCTGTCTGGATATTTGTCCTGCTCTCAGTTGTTTTGTCTATTCACGAATTTATTAATAGACATTAGGGGATATTTCAACATGCTCCTCAACTGCTCTCTGAACTTGGACTGAGTAGCCACGTAAATAAATGTGTTTGTGCAACAATTTAAATTTCTCAGCATGTAGGCAAGCACTTCCAATATTCCATCAGAACTGACGATGGAATCATCAAAATCAAAAAAATATATAATATATACAAACCACAGGAGGATGAAAGTGCCCGACATGGTAAAGAGTAAAATCATTGACTTCCTTCTGCTCTCCATCTCTTGGTCACTGTGTTTTTCATCTTTGTGTTGATGCTTCAGTCCCATACGGACTCAACTGGCCATTAAAATGTGTCTGACTGTCAAGGCATTGAATAACAGAATTAAACCGAATGGTAATAATGGTGTTAAAGCCTTTTCAAACATCCTAAATCCAATCCACCTTGGATCTCTAAAGTAGATTTGCTTATTAGAACAGCGCCATTCTACATCGTTAATTACCCACTTAGGTTTATATCTGAAGTAAATGGGAATGTTTTTTACACATAGGAGAATGCCAGTTGTTGCTAGAACCACAGTCGCAGTTTTCTTGGTGCAATATTTCAATTTTAGCTTCTGGCAAGAAATGACTACAAATCGATCAAAAGTGAAAGTCACGGTGAACCAGACAGAACAGTCTATGGCTACACGAATCACAACATAGAGAGGTCGACACACAGAAGTGAGCTTCACGACATTCAATGGGAAATAATAATTGTTGATTCGACGGAGTATGATCTCAGTGATAATGACCAGGAGATCCATCAATGCCATGGCCACCAGGTAGCGAGTGGTGCAAGTGGAAAGTCCACACTTTCCCTGAGACAGAATTGCAATTGCTATTATGTTAACTGCAAAAAATAAAGTAAGACCCGGTGAGCAAACTTAATCTTTTGAGGACAAATAACATCAATTCTGAGCAGAGGTATGGATTATATTTGTACAGGAAATGTGCACAGGGACCATGTCACAAATAAAAAACAATTCAAACATTAATTTCTCTTTCTGAACCTGTTTTCTTACTGCTCTTGTGATAGATATATAACTTAAATGCATGTCATTTTGAGCAGTACATGGTCATTAGCATCAAACAGACAACAAGTGGCTGTTCCTAAACTTCAGTGCGATTTTGGAATAAAAAACACTCAGAGTAATCCTCTGCAATAGCAGCACCAGCAGGGTCTGATGGTCGTAGTAAATGGTGGTCAGCTGTTTCAGCTCCAAGACATCTCTATATGAGTTCCTCAGAATAGTGTCCCAGCCCAAACCATCTTCAGCTGCGTCATCAATGACCTTCCCTTTCTCATATGGTCAGCAATGGGATGTTTCCAGATGAGTGCACAATGTTCAGCGTCTTTCACAACTTCTCAGATTCTGAAGCAGTCCATGTTCAAATGTGATAAGTTCTGGACAGGACTGACATTTGGCCTGACAACTTGCAAGTAACAATCAGGCCACATAAATGCCAGGCTACAACCATGACCAATAAGCGACAACATAGCCACTGCCCTGTGGTATTCATTGGTGTTACAGTCACTGATTCTTCTGCGACCAATAGCCTGAGTATTACTATTGAACAGAAAACTCAACTTACCCACATTGGCTACAAGAGCAGGTCATGGCTCAGAATACTGATTCAAATAACTCACCACCTGTGTCCCCAAAGTCTGTCCATCACCTGCAAGGAATAGGTCAAAATGTGGTGGAATACATCCCACTCCCACTTGCCTGGATGGTGGAGCTCCAACAACAGTCAAGGAACCTGACACATTCAGGTTTGATTAGCTTTACACCAACGAGCATCCACTCACCCGACCACCAATGCTCAGTGGCACCAAAGTATAACATCCACAAGATGGGCTGCAGAAATTCACCAAGGCTCCTCAGAGAGCAGCATTTAAACTCACAGCCGCTTCTGTCCAGGACAAGAGCAACAAATACACAGGTACATCAGCACTTTAAATTTCACTCCAACTCTCCAAAATGCTGGTGTCAAACTACTTTCCATTCTGTCTTGAAAATATATTGCCGTTCCTCCACTGTCACTTGGTCAAAACACTGCAATTGCCTCCCTAATGGCATTTGTCTAAACTCATTGCACATTGACTGCAGCGGTTCAAGAAGGCAATTCACCGTCACCTTCTCAAGAGCATCGAGGGGTGGGTTATGAATGTTGGCCAGCCAGTGATGCCCATATTCTACAAAATGAAGAATTCTGATCTAAAACAGTCCTCAATTCTGCCTTTTTCATTTCGATTTGTGAAAGTTTTGTGAAGTTAAATCCTGCACAATTATTCCAGTAGCAGACTTTACATCTCAATTATTCTCTTTATTTTAAGTTTATTTTAATCTTCATCTCACAGACTACTTATTGTGAAGGTGGTGATTTTATCAGAGTCTTCAATTAACTCACTTTTTTTTCATCTTCACATGGTTTTGTCTTCACTAAGAAAGACACAAACAAACAATACAACTGTTGGAGAACACAGATTCCTTGAAGGGTGAGGAACTGAATGATTTATAGACAAAAGGTGGTGGGGTACCTGATGAGAATAAATCCCCATGATCCTCAGGTGCATTAGAGAACACTTAAGGAATTGACCTTGGTGGTTGTCTTTCAAAATTCTGACATTCTGGAATTGTTGGAATTGCAAGTTGAGACATGGGACACCACTTTAGTTTTCTAAATGCAGTCACCAGACTGACACCATTAGTGGGGAAAATCTTGAAGTCCACTGGAAAACATTTGATAGCAATGACAAGATCAGATAAACTCAACACAAATTTAAGAAGAGTAATTCATCCTTGAAAATTATTAGAAGTTTTCACGGACGTAAATAATAAAGTGGCTTGGAGGAACCATTGTCAAGCTTAATTGGACTTTCAGAGAGCTTTTTTGAGCTCCATATAGTGATAAGCATGTAAAACTACAGGGTGTGGAATTGAGGGAAGTGTACTGTCATGAAGAATGTGCCAATTGGAGAACAACAGAAAAGAATAGGAAGAAATGGGAATTTGTCAGAGAGACAGGCAGTGACTGGTCAGGTAGCACAGGGATCAATAATTGACCTCATTTATTCACAATACATATTAATGTTTTACATGTTGGAACTTAACATGTTATCTCTGGCACTGTAGACAATACAAAGTTGGTTGGAATGGTCAGCTTTGAGGAGTAAGCAGAGATGAACTCCTGTGTTTTGTACAAGTTAAATGAATGGACAAATTTATAGCAGAGAACATACAAAATGGATAAATGTGAGGTTACCAATTTAGCAAATCCGAAAGTCAGATTATTATCAATATACTGATAGATTGACAATGTGGGAGTTGCAATGAACCTGAGTGCTCTTCTGTACCAGGCAATGAAGGTGAACATGCAGGTGAGTGGGAGGGGAAGAAGATAAGTGACATGTTGGCTTTCAAAGCGAGAGAATTCCAGGACAAAGTGCAATTAACTCCCATTATTGTATTAACCCCTGGCAGAGCAGAACTGTGGTATGAAGAGAGACTGTCAACTAAGATTATACTCACTGGTCTTCAGAAGAACGGGAGGGGAACTCATCAAATTTGTCAAATTGTAAATACGCCTGAGCAAGTTAACAGACTAAGGATGTTTTGAATGACCCGTGAGTCCAGACTCATCTGTCACAGTCTACGGTTAGGGGATAGACTATTCAGCACCGAAATAAGTGGCAATTTCTTCACCCAGAGAGAGGTGAGCCTGTGGAATTCTCAGCTGAAAAAGATCTTCAGGCCAAACCATTCAGGAAGGCTTCCGAAATAGTTTATGGATCACAATGGATCAAAGGATCTGAGATGGAAGTAGGAGCAGTCTACCGAGATAGACAATCAGCCAGAATGATACTCATTGTTCAGGCACACTCTGAATACCCTCCTCCTGCTCACGTTTACTATGTGTTAGGGTTTGCTGGATTGGCTGGGTTTGTTGAGAGGTGTTCCCGTGGCCCTGGGAAATGATCTTCTCACAGTTTCCAACAATAATCTTGTGCAAAATCATGGAAACTCATTTCAGATGTTGTTTGATTCAGCACAGAGGTGACCACAGAGCTCGGTCCCATCCTTCCAGAGTCCCTTTCCACTTTGTTCCTGGGTTTGCTGTAGCTGTTCCTCGCAAACCCGGGATGGATCCGGCAGATCTCTTTCCCCACACCCACTCAGGCTGTGCTCTCACAGCTTCCACACTCTGCAACCTCTGCTCCATGTTTTGTGAATGTTCAAAACCAAGACACATTGTAACTACCCTCCCCAAGTTTCATTCTGAATTGCGTGGTCAAACGCTCAGGTCTTCCTGAAATATCTCCAGCAGATCACAGCACAACCTCCAGTAAAAACATTCCAGTCCTTCCACTATCTTTCCAGGAACAGAATTAATTGAAATGCCTATTTCCACCAAGTGAGTTGCTGGGTCCACTGCAATAATAATAATTGCAGGGCTTCAGCATGTTGCTGTACACGTGACCAGCTCAGAGTAACGAACACAGGCGCTCAGTGGACAGGCACAGAGTAAGTTTCAAACCCGGGAGTCAGTGTGGGGTTGAAATCCCTTTCCAATATGGAGCTTCACAGCCAGCTCCCGGTGAAATGGGTGATACCCAACACATTCAATGTCATTGTTTCTGAGCTTCATAACACAGCACTGCATCACAGGGGCAAAATAACGAGGACAGGGAAACATACAGCAAGGAAAAACATTCACCTTAAAATAGAATAGGGCCATTACTGACTGGAGTATAAGTTTCCGAAATATGGGGTACAATCAGGGTATTCGGACTAACTGAAGGAGTGTGGCCTTCGGGAGTCCAATTGCAAAATGGAACAATTTAATAATGAGACTGTGAGAACATGTGAAACAGTTATATTTTCATCTGAATCTACAGAGCAGAACGAGTCGAGACATAACCAAACCAGACAGAAGACACTTTGTAGACCACGCTGATGCACTGGTCAGTGAAGTGGAATATTTGCAGCGTGGAAGCAGGCATTGATCACTCTCTTGCTCGGTATACCTGCACTAGATAGTGGCCGATAATGGTGACATTTCCAGATCCTGCTGGAATGACTGTAAGTAGTGCTTTCGTGAGTTCATGTCTCTGTATCTGCGATACACCAGGAAAGGACAAGTACTGAGGGAGTGCAGATGTGAAAATCACCAAAAGAGACAGAGCAGAGGGAAATCAATTTAAACATAACCAACCAGCAGAGATTTAGGAATGAGACAGAACGAGACAGAGAGCGATATCTTGAACAGATGTCATCACGTGTGTGAGAATTTTAAACTAGAGACACTGCAGGAGTTAGCTCACAGGAATGAGAAGGGAATGGATTTCAGTCTAACCTCGGGAAAGGGCTGTGGAAACTTTGGATGAGCTTTGCAGATGCCGTTTTGGGAACGGGAATGGGGTGAGCAGAGTCCCGGGAATAGCCAAACTGGATTTCACATTTCATGCTTTAAGCAGCAGCTGGGTTGATCCAGTGAAAGATGTTCCTGTGGGTTTAATAAATAATGAATGTGTGGAAAGGCTGTTGCACCTTCAGATATTGGACAGGGATGGAATGGAGTCAGATGAAGGAAATGGAGTTTTTTTTGCCAGAATGGAAGATAGTGACTTCTATTGTCGTAATCTGTAAAGAATGATGACAGGAACACAATGAATTGTAGTTTACAGATAAAGCTGAGCAATCTCCCTCTTGTGTGTAGCCCAGAATCAATGAGAAGACAGACAGTTAGCAATGGTTTGCAGAGTGAAGGATAAGCAGCAATAACAGTAGCACGGGCAGTCCAATAAATGGAAAGAATAACAAACAGTTAAACATGGTTTATAGAAATAACAACCGGGCAGTGAGACTTACCAGGGACGCCAACAATAGCCAGGATGGGATAATAAAATAATTCAGTCATGTACATTATGTAATGGATTCTCAGGGATAATGGAATCTTATCATAAAAAGCAAAACAGGCCAACAGATCCCAGTATATAGTCCTGTCCATTGTTGTAACATTCATGTCCAGTATTACTAGATTCTGGTCCATTGATGAAATATTCCAGCTAACTTTATTCTCAGATTCTAATCTCTCCTTTCCCTGTCTCTGGAGCTGTTGAGTGTCGGAGGTGAAGCTGCCACTGACTCTATGGAATGTCACATTGAAACGTGCCTGCTTTTAACAGCAAAGCGAATTACTCCAGTGTCACAGGTCGAATCCATGGAGACTAACATTAATTCGAGTCACGAAACATACAGGATCATTTCAGCTGGGAACCAGAGCAGCAGGGTCAGGAAGTGGAGGGATTGAAGTGAAGGTAGATGTTAGAATCAGTAACTCCGAAAGGAAGGACAGACAGACAGGTGAGTGAACACAATGGTACTAATGGGCTGAAGTGTGTTTATTGAGTGAGACCAATGAGCTTAGAGCCTGGGTGTGGACATGAGACTATGGTATTGTGGCCATTACAGGGATTTGATTGAGACGGAGACATGACTGGCTTCTCAAATTGCCAGGGCTTCATGTTTCAGATGAGGAAGACAAGAAGATAAAAGAGGTGGAGGAATTGAACTATTAATTAGGGAGAATGTCACTGCTGCACACAGAGACGAGATACCGGAGAGCTTATCCACTGAGGCAATATGGGTCGAACTCATACATAAGATGGGTACAATCACTGTGATCTGATGATGCCATCGGCCCCCCAACAGGCACCGACACGTTGATGAACACCTCTGTCGGCAGGTTCTGGAACGATACAATAATAACAGGGTTGTCAGCGTGGGTGACTTTAACTTCCCCCCAAGATTGACTGGGACTCCCTTAAAGCAAGAGGCTGAAATGGGGCAACATTTTTAAGTACGTTCAAGAGGGCTTCTTGAAATAGTATGTAAATAGTCCAATGAGGGGATGGGCTTTGTATTGGCTAATGAGCTCGCCAGTGACTGACCCACTAGTGGGAGAGCATTTCAGAAACAGTAATGAGAACTGGTTAAGTTTTTAGATAGCTATGAACAAGGATACATCAGGACCTTATGGGAAAGGACTAAATCAGGGGAGGGCAAATTATATCAGTATTCGGCAGCAGCTAGTGAGTGTTAATTGGGAGGATGTGTTACAGGTCAAGTCCACATTTGACACGTGGGAGTCATTGACAAACTTACTGATCAGGGTTCAGGACCAGCATGTCCCAGTAAGGAGGAAGAACGGGATTGGCAAGGTAAGGGACACTTGGATAATGAGAGAGGTTGTGAAATTCGTCAACAGGAAAAGGGAAGCATATGTAAGTTTCAAGAAAGTAATATCAGACAGGGCCCATGAGGAATATAAAGAAAGCAGGAAAGAACCAGAGCAGAGAATTAGGAAAGCAAGGAGGGACCACTAAAAGACCTTGGCAAGTAGGGTTAAAGCGAATCCAAAGGCATTCTGTACTGACAGTAAAAACAAGAGGATAACTGTGAAGAAGTAGGTCCACTCAATGATAAAAAGTGAAATTGTGCTTTGATGCAGAGGGAATGGGTAAGATCTTAAATGAGTGCTTTGCATCAGTATTCACTCAGGAGAATGATATGGATGAGAGGGGGACTAATGTGGAGCATGATAATATGCTGGGGCATTTTGAGATCATGAAAGAACTGATGTTGGGTCTCTTGAAGAGCGTTAGTACCCAAGGCCCGTTGGTATTGAGCACAGGTTCAGAGAGAAGTAAGAGAGGAGGTGAATGGGGCCTTGAGCATGATCTTTGTAACCTCGCTAGCCACTGGAGAGGTTCTGGAGGACTGGCAAGGAGCTAATGTTTTCCCACTGTTCACAAGGGCAAATAAGGATAGTCCAGGAATCAATAGATTGGTGAGTCTTACATTGGTGGTTGGGAAGCTATTGTAGAGAATTCTCAGCAATAAGGTTTACATGCATTTTGAAAAGCATGGCCTAATTAGGAATAGTCAGTGTGGCTTTATGCAGGGCAAGACATGTCTCAGCAACATGATTGAAGTTTTAGAGGAGTTGAAGAAGGTGATCAATGAGGATACAGCCGTGGATGTTGTTCACATAAATTTCAGTGAAGTTTTTGACAAGCTCTTTCATGATAGTGATGCGAAGTTGGTGTGCAAAAATGGTAACATTGTAAAATTGGGGAAAGCAGGACATCTTCCCTTTAAAAGATAGTGTTCTTTTTGGTGATTTGAATTAGTATGGATGTTTGAACAGTTGAGAAAATGGAGGTGTGCAGATTGAAACATTTTACATTGAACAGCCAAGCAGCATTTTATCACGACAACAATTCTTTTCAAATTTTGCCAATTAATTCAAATCAAGCACTTTGAGATTGAAATGAATTAATTGTAATTCTGATGGTGTTAGGAGAAAGTGAGGACTGCAGATGCTCGTGATCAGAGCTGAAAATGTGTTGCTGGAAAAGTGCAGCAGGTCAGGCAGCATCCAAGGAGCAGGAGAATCCGCGTTTCGGGCATGAGCCCTTCTTCAGGAATGATTCCTGAAGAAGGGCTCATGCCGAAATGTCCATTCTCCTGCTCCTTGGATGCTGCCTGACCTGCTGCACTTTTCCAGCAACACATTTTCAATTCTGATGGTGCTTACAAACTTGAACCAATCCAATTGTAAAGAAATCAGTAAGTTATCGTCGGGATAATGATAGGGCACTTGGACAGAGAGAGGAGAGCCAATTCCTATCTGAAGAGATAAGAAACCTCTATACTCTCAGAAAAAAGAAACATAATTTATTCATGAAGGTACATGGCACATTTAGTGTGTATATTCCTGACACCAGAATTCGACCGAGAGAGAATTCAGAGCAGACAAATTCACAGAGAAAAGATCCCGAAGAGCAGACTCAGAGGAGAGGTAGAGGAGTATTCGGAAAGACAAATTCTGTGTGAATTCTGAGAGACTAAGCTTTACTTTATTGTTTTCTCATTCCCTGGATTTATATAAGTGGTCTCTGCATTATTGAAGCAGCATATGAATAGAGTTTAATTCAGAGAGTGAATTGGTCGTAGTTAGGGATTAGTTATTACATTTGTTAGGAATTTTGTTAATTTGTTCACTGTTGGAGTCAGAAAAATAAATTGTTATTTGTTAATTTCAGAGTGAGCAAAATAATTTTGTTTCATTATTCAATTCTTTCCAACAGATTGGGAAATGAGAGGTAGGTTATAACCCTTCCCAGTATTCGTTATTCCATTACAAGGTGAGGTGCTGCTCTCTGGGTGTTTCGGTTTTAATTATCAGAGGAGTGACAACCGCCTCTTCGGAACAGTCAGCTCATCTAGAAGATGAAGATGCATGGGATTCACGGTGACTTGGCTGTTTGAAATTGGAATTGCCTTGTTCATAGAAGATAGAGAGTAGTGTTGGAAGGTGGTGATTCAGACTGCAGGATTGTGAACAGTCGTGTTCTGCAGGGATCTGCACTGGGATCTCTGCTGCTTGTGATATAAATGAATGATCTGGATGAAAATCTAGATGGTTGGGCAAGTAAGTTTGCAGACAATACAATAATTGACTGATTTGTGGATAACGTAGAAATTTGTCAAAGGATTGAGCAGGATATCGTTCAGTTATACAGGAACGGGCCCATTGATACATGAGGAGAAAGAGCAGGTGGAGTTTAATCCGGGTCAGTATGGGTACTCCCCTCCGGAAGATCAAATACGAAGGCAAAGTATCCAGTTAATGGCAAGAGCCTGAACAATGTTGATGTACAAAGGGATCTTGGGGTACATGTTCATAACTCCCTGAAAGTGGCCACACAGGTAGATAGGGTGGGGAAGAAGGCCCAATGTATGTTTGCCTTTATTGCTTGAGGAATTGAGTACAAGTGTCAGGATGTCATGGTGCAGTTTATAGGGCTTTACTTAGGCCACATTTTGAGTATTGCATTCAGTTCTGGTTGTCACAGTACAAGAAGGATTTGGAGGCTTTGGAGAGGGTGCAGAAGAGTGTTGTCTGGATTAGAACGTGTGAGGAACAAGGAGAAACTCGGGTTGCTTTCTCTGGTGCAGCAAAGGAGGTGGAGAGAGTTGGTAGAATTCTCTGAAATTATGGGATGCCTGGATAGGTTTGACAGTCAGAATGTGTTTCCCAGAGTCGAAATGTCTAATACTATGGGGTATGCATTTAAGGTGAGAGGGGAAAGTTCAAAGGAGCCATGGGGAGCAAATATTTTACACTGAGTGGCAGGAGTCTTTGTTGGTGGTGGCAATTACAATAGGGTCAATGAAAGTAATTTTGGATTATCACATGAATACGTAGGGAATGGAGGAATACAGATCAAAGGCAGGCAGAAGGAATTAATTTAATTTGGCGTCATGTATGCCAACATCATGTGACAATGGGCCCGTTCCTGTGCTGTATTGTTCGATGTTCTATGCAAGACTGCAAGATGTTTTAGATATCATAAAGGTTATGGAGAGGCAAGAGTGGACATGAAACCACTGGAAATGTGCCTGGAGATGTAGCAATAGGGAACAAAGAAATGCTGGAGAAACCTTGCATCAGTTTTCCCAGTGGGTACACCAATAACATCCCAGAACCATAAGGGGTCTGGGAGAGGGTTGAGTGTAGCGGCCACCATTTCGGAGAAGTTGCCGGGAATGCTGAAAGGTTTGAAGGTGGATAAATAACCCGGACTGGATGGGTTACATCACAGGGTTCCAAAGGAGATAGCTGAGGAGGTTGTAAAGGTATTGGTGGTGATCTTTCAGGAATCACTGGAGTCAGGTAGGGTCCTGAGGACTGAAAATGGCTAATATTAACACCCCTGTTTAAGGAGGGAGAGAGGCAGAAGACAGATTACTATAATCTGGAAGATATGTCTTGGTCATTTCTCAGACTTGAGAGTTTGTTTTTGTGGATGCGATTGGTGAATACATAATAAAATAGGGCAGAAACATTAAGGCTCCCACAAGGTTCTGCCTGACAAACCTGTCAGAATTTTGTGAGGAGGGAATGAGCAAGTTAGACAGAGGAGAGCCAGTGGACGTGATCAATTCGGATTTCCAGAAGGCCTTTGACAAAGTGCAGCACAGAAAACTGTTGTGTAACGATGCTGCTCCTTTAGCAAGGTTATGTTGGCGTTGTGTTTTTTATAGTGAGGTCAAAAGAGTCTAAAATATTTCAAAAAGTCTACGTTCAAGTTTTTAGTGCCAGTTAGATTAGAGCTAACTGCCTCTGGCAAAAGTTCCCCTCTAAGCCACTCACCACCCTGACTTGGAAATATACTGCCGTTCCTTCAGTCATTGGATCAAAATCCTGGAATTCTCACCCTCCCTCCATTGTGGGTCAACCCACAGTAAATGGACTGCAGCGATTCAAGAAGGCAGCTCACCCCAACCTTCTCAAGGTCAAACAGGGAAGGGCTATCAATGCTGGCCAGCCAACAACACCCCCAACTCCCACAAATGAACAGTAAAAAAGACAAGGATTTATGGATAAAATCAGTGTAAAAAGAGAAAGAATGTATCACATTAAAAGAGTAAAAAGAAAACGAGGGAGTTTGAACTTTTCATCAGTATTCACTCAGGAACAGGACACTGTTGCTGATGTGAATATGGAATCACAAATAATTAGAATGGATGCCCTGGAAATATGCAGGGAAGAGGTTTTGGGAATATTGGAAAGGATGAATATAGATAAGTCTCCTGGGCCTGATGGCATTTACCCCAGGATCCTATGGGAAGCTAGGGAGGAGATAGCAGAGCCATTGGCCTGGATTTTTATGTCGTCATTGTCAACAGGAATAGTACCAGAGGACTGGAGGATAGCGAATGTGGTCCCATTGTTCAAGAAAGGGAGTAGGGATAGCCCTAGTAACTATAGGCCAGTGAGTCTGACTTCAGTGGTGAGCAAAGTCTTGGAGAGAATGGTAAGGGATAAGATTTATGAACATCTGGGTAGGAATAACGTGATCAAGGATAGCCAGCATGGTTTTGTGAAGGGCAGGTCGTGCCTCACAAACCTTATTGAGTTCTTTGAGAAGGTGACTAAGGAAGTGGATGAGGGTAAAGCAGTAGATGTTGTGTATATGGATTTTAGTAAGGTGTTCGATAAGGTTCCCCATGGTAGGCTAATGCTAAAACTTCGGAGGTATGGCATTGAGGATACATTAGAGGTTTGGATTAGGAATTGGCTGGCTGGAAGGAGACAGAGGGTAGTAGTTGATGGATTATGTTCATCTTGGAGCGCAGTTACTAGCGGTGTACCACAAGGATCTGTTTTGGGACCATTGCTTTTTGTTATCTTTATAAATGATCTAGAGGAAGGACTTGAAAGCTGGGTAAGCAAGTTTGCGGATGACACAAAAGTCGGTGGAGTTGTGGATAGTGAGGAAGGAAGTGGTAGGTTACAGCGGGATATAGATAAGTTGCAGAGCTGGGCGGAAATGTGGCAAATGGAATTCAATGTAGCTAAGTGCGAAGTCGTTCACTTTGGTAGGAATAACAAGATGATGGATTACTGGGCTAATGGTAGGCTACTTGGTAGTGTGGATGAGCAGAGGGATCTTGGTGTCCATGTACACAGATCTCTGAAAGTTGCCACCCAGGTAAATAGTGCTGTGAGGAAGGCATATGGTGTACTGGGCTTTATTGGCAGAGGAATTGAGTTCCGGAGTCCTGAGGTCATGTTGCAGTTGTATAAGACTCTGGTGAGGCCTCATCTGGAGTATTGTGTGCAGTTTTGGTCGCCATACTATAGGAAGGATGTGGAAGCTTTAGAACGAGTGCAGAGGAGGTTTACCAGGATGTTGCCTGGAATGGTAGGAAAATCTTATGAGGAAAGGCTGAGGCACTTGGGGCTGTTCTCATTGGAGAAGAGAAGGTTTAGGGGAGATCTGATAGAAGTGTATAAGATGATTAGGGGTTTAGATAGGGTAGATACTAAGATCCTTTTACCGCTAATGGAGTCAGGTGTTACTAGGGGACATAGCTTTAAATTAAGGGGTGGTAGGTATAGGACAGATGTTAGGGGTAGATTCTTCACACAGCGGGTTGTGAGTTCATGGAATGCCCTGCCCGTATCAGTGGTGAACTCTCCTTCTTTATGGTCATTTAAGCGGGCATTGGATAGGCATTTGGAAGTTATTGGGCTAGTATAGGTTAGGTAGGATTCGGTCGGCGCAACATCGAGGGCCGAAGGGCCTGTACTGCGCTGTATCCTTCTATGTTCTATGTTCTATGTTCAGAAATTGGCACTGAGACAGGAATGTAAAACTTCACTCCCTGAAGCCGGGACAACTTGTGAGAAAGAGCAGAGAGTTAAAACACAAGATTAGCAGCTGAAATGACTGACAATTATGATTTGCTTCATAAATCCAAGTCTGGCTTCCAAAATTAATAACATCCATTCAGGATAGAAATTGGGGAAAAAGCAAAATCCTGACATGGAAAGGAAAAGGTCGATGTCGGTGTAGACCATAAGGATAACTTACCACACGGTAAAGAGGAAACCCTTGAAGGGGAAAGAGAAGGTGAAAAGCTCCGGTGTTTTCACTGCAATAAAGTAGGCCACATGAAACCACAGTGTCAGTGAGTTAGGAAATGCACTGGGAAGTCAGATGTAGGAAAACAGGATCAGCCTGTGAATTTAGTCAGAGTGTTAATGGAAAGCACAGCGGAGGCCAGAAAGCTGCACCAGAATGTACGACCTGGTCAGAGGTTGGTTAAGGAGGAAATGCCAGATCTTCGTAAATGTTGTACATGCGAAGGTAAAGTTTATTTACATCGGCCAGGAACAGCAGCTAAAGAGGTTACAATTCTAAGAGATACTGGATCCTCTCAATCTGTGATGTTAAAGATGAAAAGATATGTACATCTGAAACACTATTGTCAGCAAAGGTGCTAGCAACAGGAATTCACGGTGAGAGAAGATGTGCTCAATTATGTAAAATGAGGTTAGAGTGTCCAGTGAAGAGTGAAGAAGTCATGGTCAGCGAACTGGACAAACTCTCAGCTCCAGGAATACAATTTGTCTGTGCTCATGAAAGAGCTGGTTCCCAGGTAGGAGTGCTGCCCACTGTGTTTGGAAAGCCAGTGGGAACTCAGGCAATTGAATTACTGCAGGGATGTATCCTGGGGTTTTTGCCGACAGTGGAGTAACAAGGTGACAAAGTCTCCGGTTGAGACAGGAGCGATCAACGAGTAGATCAACATAAGAAAGATGAAGTGGAATTAAGAGACTCTGTTTAATCAGATGATTGACACAAATCAGGAGCAGGGAGATGACACAGCAGACATCTTTAGCTCAGATCAACTAACTGAGTTACAGCACAAAGATGAACATTCAAAGCAATTTTATCAATAAACGTACACAGAGGAAGAACTTGAGCATATCCCTGAATGTCATTCTGTTAAAAATGATATCTTAATGAGGAAATGGAGACCATCCCATATCCAGGCCAATTAGAAATGGGCAGAAGGTCATCATATTGCCAGAGGGTTCTTGAAAGACGGTGTTGCGAGTGGTGCATCAGCTACCACTAGGGGATCATTTAGTCGTGAGAACACCTCAAGCTAAAATACAAGAACATTTCTCGCTGGCTGGACTGAACAAGGATGTAGCTGAATTTTGCCAGATATGTCACACATATCAGATGATTGGCAAACCACAGGCAGTAATAACACCTGTACCTTTCATATCTATTCCTGCATTTGGGAAACCTTTCACAAGAGTAAATGTGTATGATGCCTACCTAAAACAAAAAGTGGGAATCAATATTTGTTCACAATAATAAAAGTGTTGATGGGATTTCCAGACATGATTCTATTATGCAATATCACACCTCAAAGAATTGTAGAGGAATTGCTCTATTTTTGACTCGATACAGACCACCCACAGAGATACAATCAGAAGGGTCAAACTTCACATCAAAATTATTCTAAGTTATGGACAGCTTCAGAATAAAATAATTAAAATCTATTGCTTCCCATCCAGAGTCATAGGGAACACTGGAAAGGTGGCATCAGACATGAAAGACCGACTTGAGGGCTGACAGTTAAGACTATCCAGATGATTAGGACAAGGGAATTCTGTTTGTGTTTTTTTTGTGATCAGAGATGAACCAAATCAATCGAACAAATTCAGTCCATAGTGAATTCATTTTTGGTCAGCAAGTAAGATTACCGCAAAAATTTATGAAGAGACATTGGGAAGTCATTATTCAGAAACCATATATTTGACTGCATGTCAAATTTTCAGAAGCAATTAACTAGAGTGGGGGAGTTGGCCAGATGGCATTTAGATGTATTACAGCATACAATGGAACAGGAAACAGACAAGAAATCAAAAACTTGCATTTTTGCTATCAGAGACAATGTAATCATGTCACTTCCAGTGATGGCTGATGCTTTAAATCAAGGTTTAGTGGACCTTATTATGTCAAAAGAAAACTGAGTGAAATGAACTATTTGATATGGAGTCCAGACAGAAATAAATCTGAGTGTGACATGAACATGCTCAAAAGGTACTTTGACAGGGAATGACAACCAAAGGAGGCTGTGTTATTGGTTAGAACACAGAGTGAATAACCAAGTTCAGAGGATTGTGAATTGGACATTCCTCAAATTAAATTGGACAATGAAGATGTTGTCAAAAATTAGGATAAATTATTGAGGAAAGTTATTAATATCACGTGGGGAGATATGTGGAAATACACTGGGAAGTAATAACCTAATTATGCATGATGTAGATATTGGAGATGCCATTTTGATTAGGCAACATCTTTGTAGGCATAAGCCTCTAAAGTTGTCACAGGTTCAACAACAGATTGAACACATGCTCCAAGACAACATAATCAAAGTGAGTTACAGTGACTGGAGCTCACCCATAGCAATGAGACCAAAACCAGATGGTACCCAACAGTTTTGTGTGGGCTATTGCAAAGTCAATGCAGTTACAAAGACTGATGCATATCTGATTCCACATTTGGAAGAATGTGTTGAGAAGGTGGGACAAGATCAACTTGGTCTGAGGGTAATAGCAGGTACCTTTGTCAGAAAGAGCGAAGACACTTTAGGCTTTTGTAATGCCGAATGGACATTATCAGCTTAAAGTCATGCTGTTTTGTATGAAAAATATGCGAGCCACATTTCAGAGACGACCAATAAGGTCATTGCCAGATTGTGGCGTCTATGTCAATGACCTGGTGATTTTTAGTCACATGTGAAAGGAACATTTACAACAGTTAGAGGTGGGAAGGGGAGGAAGCAGGCAGTGCAGGGATCCCCTGTGGTCGTTCCCCTCAACAATAAGTATACCGCTTTGGATACTGTTGCGGAGGACGGCCTAGCAGGGGTAAGCTGCAGTGACCGGGTCTCTGGCACGATGTCTGGCTCTGAGGCTCAGAAGGGAAAGGGGGAGAGGAGGAGAGCGCTAGTTAAAGAAGATTCTATAGTTAGAGGGACAGACAGGCGATTCTGTGGACATGGGCGAGACTCTCAGATGGGTTGTTGCCTCCTGGGTGACAGGGTCTGAGACGTCATGGACCGTGTCTTCAGAATCCTTAAGGAGAAGGGTGTGCAGCCAGAAGTCGTGGTGCACATTGGCACCAACGACATAGGTAGGAAGAGGGGTGGGGAGGTCATTTAGGACCTCAGGGAGTTAGGCTGGAAGCTAAAAGCTAGGATGGACAGAGTCGTCATCTCTGGGTTGTTGCCGGTGCCACGTGACAGTGAGGCAAGGGATAGGGAGAGAGTGCAGTTGAACACGTGGCTGCAAGGAGGGAGGGCTTCAGGTATTTGGACAATTGGACTGCATTCTGGGGAAGGTGGGATCTGTACAAACAGGGCGGGTTGCACTGAACCAGAAGGGCACCAATATCCTGGGGAGTAGGTTTGCGAGCACTCTTCGGGGGGGGGAGTTTAAACTAATTTGGCACGGAGATGGGATCCGGACTTGTAGTCCAGCAAGTAGGTTTGCTGTTTTTCAGGATGTCCAAGAGTGTAGAGAGGCTGTGGAGAAGATAGCACTGCCAGGGAATACTTGTGGACACAGAGATGGGCTCAAGTGTGTATTCTTCAACGCAAGAAGTATCAGAAATGAGGTGGGTGAACTTAAAGCGTGGATCGGTACTTGGGACTACAATGTTGTGGCCGTCATGGAAACGTGGATAGAAGAGGGACAGGAATGGTTGTTGGAGGTTCCTGGTTACAGATGTTTCAGTAAGATTAGGGAGGGTGGTAAAAAAGTAGGGTGTGTGGCGTTGCTAATTAGAAATGGTATAATGGCTGCAGAAAGGCAGATCAAGGGGGATCTGCCTTTGGAGGTAGTATGGGCTGAAGTCAGAAATAGGAAAGGAGCAGTCACCTTGTTGGCTGTTTACTATAGGCCCCCCAATAGCAGCAGAGATGTGGAGAAACAGATTGGGAAACAGATTTTGGAAAGGTGCAGAAGCCACGTGGTAGTAGTCATGGGCGATTTCAACTTCCCAAATATTGATTGGAAGCTCTTCAGATCAAGTAGATTGGGCAGGACAGTGTTTGTGCAGTGTGTCCAGGAAGCTTTTCTAACTCAGTATGTAGATTGTCAGACCAGAGGGGAGGTCATATTGGATTTGGTGCTCGGTAACGAACTGGGACAAGTGATGGGCTTGTTAGTGGGTGAGCATTTTGGTGATGGTGACCACAATTCTGTAACTTTCACCTTGGTTATGGAGAGAGATAGGTGCGTGCAACAGGGTACATTTTACAATTGGGGGAAGGGTAAATATGATGCTGCAAGACAGGATCTGAGGAGCATAAGTTGGGAGCATAGGCTGTCAGGGAAGCTTGTAATTGAAATGTGGAACTTTTTCAAGGAACAGATACGACGAGTCCTTGATATGTGTGTACCTGTCAGGCAGGAAAGAGATGGTCGTGTGAGGGAACCTTGGTTGACAAGGGAGGTTGAATGTCTCGTAAGGAGGAAGAAGGAGGCTTACATAAGGTTGAGGAAACAAGATTCAGACCGAGTGTTGGAGGGATACAGGATAGGCAGGAGGGAGCTGAAGAAAGGGATTAGGAGAGCTAAGAGAGGGCATGAAAAATCTTTGGCGGGTAGGATCAAGGATAACCCCAAGGCCTCTTATGCCTATGTGAGAAACATGAGAATGACAAGAACGAGGGTAGGTCCGATCAAGGACAGCAGTGGGAGACTGTGTATTGAGTCGGAAGAGATAGGAAAGGTCTTGAATGAGTACTTTTCTTCAGTATTTACAAATGAGAGGGACATTATTGTTGAAGAGGAGAGTATGAAACGGACTGGTAACCTAGAGGAGATACTTGTTAGGAAGGAAGATGTGTTGGGCATTTTGAAAAACTTGAGGATATACAAGTCCCCTGGGCCTGATGGGATATATCCAGGGATTATGTGGGAAGCAAAATAGGAAATTGCAGAGCCGTTGGCAATGATCGTTTCGTCTTCAATGTCAACAGGGGTGGTACCAGGGGAGTGGAGAATGGTGAATGTTGTGCCCCTGTTCAAAAAAGGGAATAGGGATAACCCCGGGAATTACAGCCCAGTTAGTATGACTTCGGCGGTAGGCAAAATAATGGAAAGGGTACTGAGGGATACGATTTATGAGTATCTGGACAGACACTGCTTGATTAGGGACAGCCAGCACGGATTTGTGAGGGGTAGGTCTTGCCTTACAAGTCTTATTGAATTCTTTGAGGAGGTGACCAAGCATGTGGATGAGGGTAGAGCAGTGGATGTAGTGTACATGGATTTTAGTAAGGCATTTGATAAGGTTCCCCATGGTAGGCTTATGCAGAAGGTCAGGAGGCATGGGATAGTGGGAAATTTGGCCAGTTGGATAGAGAACTGTCTAACTGGTCGAAGTTAGAGAGTGGTGGTAGATGGTAAATATTCAGCCTGGAGCCCAGTTATGAGTGGAGTTCAGCAGGGATCAGTTCTGGGTCCTCTGCTGTTTGTAATTTTTATTAATGACTTGGAAGAGGGATCGATGGGTGGGTCAGTAAATTTGCAGACGATATGAAGATAGGTGGAGTTGTGGATAGTGAGGAGGCTGTTGTCAGCTGCAAAGGGAGTTAGATATGATGCAGAGCTGGGCTGAGGAGTGGCAGATGCAATTCAACCCTGCCAAGTGTGAGGTTGTCCATTTTGGAAGGACAAATAAGAATGCGGAATACAGGGTTAACGGTAGGGTTCTTAGTAAGGTGGAGGAGCAGAGGGATCTTGGGGTCTATGTTCATAGCTCTTTGAAAGTTGCCACTCAGGTGGATAGAGCTTGTAAGAAGGCCTATGGTGTATTAGCGTTCATTAGCAGAGGGATTGAATTCAAGAGTCGTGAGGTGATGTTGCAGCTTTACAGGACCTTGGTAAGGCCACATTTGGAATACTGTGTGCAGTTCTTGTCACCTCACTTTAGGAAAGATGTGGAAGCTTTGGAGAGGGTGCAGAGGAGATTTACCAGGATGTTGCCTGGAATGGAGAATATGTCGTACGAGGAAAGGTTGAGAGTGCTAGGCCTTTTCTCATTGGAACAGCGAAGGATGAGGGGTGACTTGATAGAGGTTTATAAGATGACCAGGGGAATAGATAGAGTAGACAGTCAGAGACTGTCTGTGTTCTATGTTCTATGTTCTATGTTCTATTTATCAGACTTGCTCAACTGACTTTGGGAGGCAGGTTTCGTGATAAACCTGGCTAAAAGTGACTTTGCCAAAGCCCAAGTCACCTTCCTGGACCATATTATTGGACATACACAAATGGCCCCACAGAATGCAAAATCCGAACGTATCTGGGTAGTTCCCATACCATTGATGAAAACAGCAACACTACGATTCCTGGGATTATATGGATTTCATCACAAATTTATGCTAAAGTTTAGAAATGTGACTGATATAGATAGATATATACATAGATAGATAGAACAACACAGCATAGAACAGGCCCTTCGGCCCACGATGTTGTGCCGAACATTTGTCCTAGCTTAATCACCTATCCATGTACCTATCCAATTGCCGCTTAAAGGTCACCAATGATTCTGACTCTGCCACTCCCACAGGCAGTGCATTCCATGCCCCCACCACTCTCTGGGTAAAGAACCTACCCCTGACATCCCCCCATACCTTCCACTCTTCGCCTTAAATTTATGTCCCCTTGTAACACTCTGTTGTACCCGGGGAAAACTCTATCTATTCCCCTCACCATCTTATAAACCTCTATCAAGTCACCCCTATCACATTTCCAACGCACCTCCCCCAAGTCCCTCCTCCCTACCTTTTATCTGAACCTGCTTGGCACACTCTCCTCATTCCTGAAGAAGGGCTCATGCCTGAAACGTCGATTCTCCTGCTCCTTGGATGCTGCCTGACCTGCTGCGCTTTTCCAGCAACACATTTTCAGCTCTTATCCACTGGAAGCAGTCAGGCAGTTGAAGCTGAGGATGCAAAGAAGCAGGTCCATGCTGGTTCTCTCTCTCTGACTGCTCTGCTGTAAGACCCTGGGTTTGATTTACCTCTTTTTTGCCAAAGGGTGTTTATGGGGATTGTTGCAAATATTTGGAACAGCATCATTAAGTTGGGATGACCTACTGATTTTTCAGATAAGTTAAGTTATTGAGTATTCTGTTCTCTTTAGTTTGGTTTCATTCAGTAATCTTGTAAAGAAATTATGTTTTGTATTGACCACCTGCATCCCTTCTGAAATATTCACATTGCACCTGCTTAAAACAATACAGTTAAAGTTAGGGTACTTTCCTGAAATGTTTTGAGGGGGTCTGGCCTGGATGAGAACAGTTGAATACGATAAGAGGCCATGGTATTAGAGGCAAGGTACTGGCATGGATAGAGGATTGGCTAACTGGCAGAGGGCAGAGAGTCAGGACAATGGAGTCTTTTTCAGGATGGCAGCTTGTAACTCGTGGATGTTGTCTGATGTCAGGGCTACACCTCAGCTATTCACATTATACATTACCGATGTGAAAGAAGGCACTGAGGGCAGTGTTGCTAAATTAGCGATGGCACAAAGATAGCTGGAGTGTTGGAGTGGCGAGGCTGCAGAAGGACTTGGATCTGCGCAGCGAGTGGGAAAGCAAATGGCACATGAGAAACAATTTGGGGAGATGTGAGCAAATGTAGTTCATGAGGAAAACTTTACACACTTTCCTAAATTGGGAAAGGCTTCAAAAATCTGAAGTACAGTGGGACTTGGAAGTCTGAGGACAGGACTCTCTTCAGATTAAAGTGCAGGTTCCATTGACAGTTAGGAGGGAAAATGCAGGGTAGGCATTCATTTCAAGAGGGCGAGAATACAAGAGGAGAGATGTACTACTGAGATTGCATTGGGAATATAGTGAGCAGTTTTGAGCCTCATATTTCAGGAAGGATGTGCTGGAGTTGATGGAGTCCCGAGGAAGTTTACAAGAATGATGCTGGGGTTTAGGGCTTGACACATGAGGAGCAGCTGAGGACTTGGGGTCTGTACTCACTGAAGGTCAGGAGGATGAGATGGAGATCCGATCGAAAATTATATAAGTGATAGGCCTGGATAGAATACACATGGAGAACCTGTTTCCATTAGTAGAGGACACCGTGACCTGAAAACACAGCCTCAGTGTGAAGGGACCATCCTTTAGAACTGATGTGTTGAGGATTTTTTTCAGCGAGAGAATAGTTTATCTGTGGATCTCATTGTAAATTAGGACGATGGAGACCATTGAGTGCATTTGCCATGGAAGCCAACATGTTCTTGATTAGTGAAGGGATCAAGGGTAAGAGGGAGAAGGAAGGAGAATGGGTTTGAGGAATATATTGGCCCTGATTGATTGGAAGAGCAGACTCAATGGGGTGAATGGCTCGAACATAGAACATAGAATATAGAAAAATACAGCGCAGTACAGGCCCTTTGGCCCTCGATGTTGCTCCGATCCAAGCCCACCTAACCTAAACTAGCCCACTATTGTCCATATACCTATCCAATGCCCGTTTAAATGCCCGTAAAGAGGGAGAGTCCACCACTGCTACTGGTAGGGCATTTCATGAACTCACGACTCGCTGAGTAAAGAATCTCCGCCTAACATCTGTCCTATACCTACCACCCCTTAATTTAAAGCTATGCCCCCTTGTAGTAGCTGACTATATGTGGAAAAAGGTTCTCATTGTCAACCCTATCTAAACCCCTAATCATCTTGTACACCTCTATCAAGTCACCCCTAAATCTTCTTTCTTCCAATGAAAACAGCTCCAAGTGCCTCAGCCTTTCCTCATACGATCTTCCTACCATACCAGGCAACATCCTGGTAAACCTCCTCTGCACCTGTTCCAATGCCTCCACATCCTTCCTATAGGATGGCAACCAAAACTGCACACAATACTCCAGATGCAGCCGCACCAGAGTTTTATACAACTGCAACATGACTTCAGGACTCCGGATCTCAATTCCTCTACCAATAAAAGCCAGTACACCATATGTCTTCTTCTCAGCACTATTTACCTGGGTGGCAACTTTCAGAGATCTGTGTACATGAACACCAAGATCCCTCTGCTCATCCACACTACCAGGTATCCGACCATTAGCCCAGTACCCCATCTTCTTATTACTCTTACCAAAGTGAATCACTTCACACTTAGCTACATTGAACTCCATTTGCCACTTTTCTGCCCAGCTCTGCAGCTTATCTATATCCCGCTGTAACCTGCCACATCCCTCTTCACTGTCAACAACTCCACCGACTTTCGTATCATCCACAAAGTTCGGCTAGTTCTGCTCCTCCATCTTGTGGCCTTATTGTGCGCTCACGGATGCACTGCAGTTATTGCAGCAAATTAAAGCTCAATCTAGCAGTAACATATTGGCAATGGATAGAAGCTTCACTGGCTGATAAGAAACAGTTGGCAGAAAGAAATTAGTCATTTTCCGGTTGGCAAGATGGAATGGATGGTGTGCCATAGGGATACAGTGATAAGTTTCCAGTCTGTTACAAGCTAGAAAGGACATTACCAGGACCACATCTGGAACTGTGAACATCATTGGGATCCTTATTGAAGGAAGGATGTAAATGCATTGAAGTAGCTCAGAGAATGTTTCAACTAATAGCTGGAATGGACAGGTTGTCTTATGCGGAAACTTTGAGGTGATGTCTTTTATCAGCTAGAGTTGAGGAAAGTTATAGATGAATGGGATCCCTACAGCGTGGAAACAGGCCATTTGGTCCAACAAGTCCACACCTATCCTCTGAAGAGTAACCCTCCTAGACCCATTCCTCTCCACAATATGTAACCATGACTGATGCACCTAACCTACATATCCCTGAACACTATGGGCAATTTAGCATGGGCAATTCACCTAACCTGCACATCTTTGGATTGCGGAAGGAAACCGGAGTGTCCAGAAGAAATACAAGCAGACACGGGGCAAATGTGTAAACTCCACACAGACAGTAGCCCGAGGGTGGAATTGAACTTGGTTCCCTGGCGCTGTGAGGCAGCCGTGCTCACCACTGAGCTATCGTGCTGCCCTTGATTGAAACATCTAAATTCCTGACTGGTCTTCACATGGTGGTCGTGAAGATGGCGTTTCCTCTTGTCTGAGAATCTAGAATTAGGTAACGCCGTTTAAACATTAGGGGCCTCCTATTTAAGGCAGATGTGAGTCTTTGGAAATCCATTTCTTAAAAACTGTTTGAAACAGAGTAAAATGAATCGTTATAAGGCAATGGTACATAGATCCTGAGAAGCTGGGTAGGGTGGGCTGTTGGAGAATGGGCAGAAATGTGGAGCAATCTGCTAGGCCATGATCTAAGTGAATGGTGGAGCAGTTTTGAGAGAGAGAGAGACTAACCTACTCCTGCTCTTAATTTGCATAATCATACAAAATTACATGGAAGTCAGGCTTGGCTAAATGTTCTATCAGATGACATGTGGTAGAATATTGGGATACGAGTGTGCAGATGTGATATTTTACACGTGGTGTAACGAACATGGGGAAATACATTTTAATCCACAGTGGATAGTGACTCCCAGCTGTTCTCAGCAACATGAGAGCAGAATACAATTGAGAGATGATTGACAACAGCAGAGTGAAACAACATTTGAATGATTGAGGAATTGACACTGACTCCACATTTTAACTGACTTTCAGACAACTCAGTCTGGAATACAACATGTTGGTGTCTCACAGAGGCAGTAAACTTCAAGAAAGATATGGAAATATATGGAAATGCCCACAAGGTGAATTGAAGTGAACAGAAAGCTGGGTAGATTTTATATTCTACACAAGAGCTTGAATTGAGTGAGATGATCTGCATATGGTGACAATGAATAAAGTCTGCAGTTCTGACATTTTACCAGAAATATTTTAGAATATTTCCTCAAGGACAAGTCAACTGTTTGTGTTCCTGAGTCTGATCATTTTCATGGATGTTAGCGACAGTGTGTAATGGAGGAATTAGGAAAGCCAGCTTCGAGATTAGAAATTGTTCAGTAAGTTAGAAATCAATTGTGAGAAGTTTATAAGGAAATTCCTTTCCTGAGGATCAGAGATTTATAGGAAAACTGTTCTTCCATGCTTTTCCATTCTGTCTTCACTCTGTCTCAGTCTTCCTCTGTTCATTAAACTACTTTCACTCAATGAGTTCTGAACAAGCCAGAAAATGTAAACTCATTGGAATTTGAATGTTGTAAGTCCTCACTGCCTGCCTTTGTGAGATGGAAATGCAGTAAACCCAGGTCTCCAACTGGTCTTGTAATTTTCACACCCCAGTGTGTTCCCTTTATTCTATTCACCATCCCACAGTGCATTTCATTGTCAAGGGAGGTGAAGAAGAGTCAAATGTTATTCAATTACTCCAATTACTGATTTATCTCTGAATATGTTTCAATTATGATAGAAACAAGTAAATTAGTTATGAAATATCAACCTCCCAACTCGTCTCACAGCAGCCATCAGATTTGTTTTAGCCTGAGAAGGGTTTGAGAAGCTGCCCTGAGCTGGACATTCACAGATACAATGATAGAATCAGACCGTACTGAAGAGGTCACTCTCAGCCTTCTCTGCTTTCAACAAAAGAACCTGAGCTTTTCCAGCTTCTCTTCACAATGACATTTTCCATCCAGGGCAACATCCTGGCAATTTCCTGCAACCTCTCCAGGCCAACCACATCCTTCTACGGTGCACAGACCTAAACCACACACAGTACTCCAGCTGTGGCTGAAGGAAACTTTTGTACAGCCCCAACATAATCTATCTGTAGTTATAGAGTCAAACAGCGAGGAGACAGTCCCTTCATTTCAACTGGTCTGTTCCAATGAGAGAAACCAATCTGACAGAGTCCGAATTTCCAGCATTTGGCCGATATCCCATAATACCCTTCTTATTCATATTCCCAGCTAGACCGCTTCTAAATGCTGTTGGTGGACTCCATTCCACCATTTTCCCTGGCAGCTCATTCTGGACATGTTCCATTCTCTGTGTGAGGAAGTTACCCCTCAGGTCCTTTATAAACCTTTCCCCTCGCATCAGAAACCAATGCCCACTAGTTTTGGATTCTCACACCCTTGGGAAAAGACTGTTATTATTCAACATATCCATGCCCCTCATCAGGTTATAAACCTCGTGGAGGTCTCCCCTTATCATCCAACACCCCAAGGATAAAACGCCCAAGCCTATTCAGCCTCTCCATGTAACTCCAACCCTTAAACTCCTGCAACAAACTTTCAAAATGTTTCTGCATCCCCTCAGGTTAAACAACATCTTTCGTACAGAAGGCGACTGGAACTGTACGTGGATTTCAAAAGTAGCCTCACCAATGTCCTGTAGAGCTACAACATGAAATTCTAATTCCTACATTTGATGTTCTGACCAAATACCCTCTTCACCAACCTGTCTATCTGTGACTCCACTTTACCTGCTCTTGTAATCTTTGTATTGACTGAAAAAGTGTGGTATGCCTTCATATCAAGGTTACACACATCAAAAAGAAACCGCAGATGCTGGAAACCAAGGTAGATAAGCCGAAGGCTGGGAGAACACAGCAAGCCAGCCAGGTTCAGGAGGTGGAGAACTCAAAATTTCAGGTGTAACCCTTCTACAAAACTGGGGGTGGGTGGAAGGGGAGCAGCAGAGAAAGGGGGTGGGGCAGGGTGGTGGGGTGGGGATAGGTGAAGACATTTCCAGGGAATGACCTGGTTGGTCAATGGGAGGAATGAATCTGGTTAGTGGCTGAGAGGAATGGAAGTGAGGAGGAGGGGCTGGGAAGGGAGTCGGGGATGGGAGGGAGGTTATTTTAAACTGGAGATTTCAATGTTGAGTCCTTCTGGTTATCGGCTGTCCTGGTGGAAGTTGAGGTGTTGTTCCTCTAATTTGCAGTCTGATTCATTGTGGAATGGAGGAGGCCAAGGATAGTCATGTCGGAAAGGGAGGGAGAAGGGGAATTAAAATGGGTGGTGACGAGGAGGTCTGGTTGGCTGTTGCGGGACTGGCTGAGGTGCTTGGTGAAACCTTCCCTTAATTTACATTTTTAAAAATTTATTCATGTGATGAGGACATCACTGGTTGGGCCAGCATTTATCACCCAGAAGGCAGTTAAAAGTCAACCACATTGTTGTGGGTCTGGAGACACATGTAGGCCAGACCAGGTAAGGACACCAGATTCCTTCCCTAGAGGACATTAATGAACCAGATGGGTTTTTCCAACCATCAACAATTGAATCATGGCCGTTAGACTCTTATTTCCAGATTTGTTGATGAGTTCAAATTCCACCATCTGCCATGGAGGGTTTCAAAACAGGGTCCCCAGAACGTTCCCTGGGTCTCTGGTTTAACAATCCAGCAATAATACCATTAGGCCATTGTCTCCCTGATGTAGAGAAGATCACATCAGGAGCAACTGGTGCAGCAGACTAGTATGGAGGAGAAGTAGGTGAACCTCTGTCTCAAATGGAAGGATTGTTTGGGGCCCTGGGGTGGGGAGGGGGGGGGGGTGGTGTGCTGGTAGGCTAGTGGGGCGAAGGTATTCTTGGTGGTGGGGTCCAGGTGGACTTGGTGGAATGGTTAACTGCGTTAGTAATCTGTCCTGCTGCCTTCAGAGATCTGTGGACAAGCGCCCATGACCTCTCTATTTGTCTGATGTTTCTTGTGTCCTGCTATTTATTGAGTATTCCCTTGACTTGTTATTTCCCAAGTGCATCATAGAGTCATAGAGATGTACAGCATGGAAACAGACCCTTCGGTCCAACCTGTCCATGCCAACCAGATATCCCAACCCAATCTAGTCCCACCTGCCAGCACCCGGCCCATATCCCTCCAATCCATTTCGTGGTTAATTTCAACTCGCACTCTCTGCTCTTCTGTCAAATTGGTCTCTATCCTTTTGGAACCTAAGACATTTTTGTATCAGTGGCAAGCACTCGGCAATTTTCGAGTTATCTGTAAATTTACTTATCATTGCACTTTCTTCGATGTTGTAAATACATATAGTTATGAACAATAAGGGATGCAACACTGATCCTTGTGTTACTGGAGACCAGCACCCAGTTACACAAACAGCCTTACATTAACAAATTAATTTTGGATCGAACTAGCCAAATTACTCTGTATTTTTACCTTGTTATTTAGATTAGATTAGATTACTTGCAGCGTGGAAACAGGCCCTTCAGCCCAACAAGTCCACACCGACCCGCAACCCATACCCCTAACCTAACACTACGAGCAATTTAGCATGGCCAATTTACCTGACCCGCACATCTTTGGACTGTGGGAGGAAACCCACGCAGACACGGAGAGAACGTGCAAACTCCACACAGTCAGTCACCTGAATCGGGAATTGAACCCAGGTCTCAGGCGCTGTGAGGCAGCAGTGCTAACCACTGTGCCACCGTGCCGCCCAAAAAGTAACCTAATCTAATCTAAATAACAAGGTAAAAATACAGAGTAATTTGGCTAGTTGGATCCAAAATTAATTTGTTAATATAAGGCTGTTTGTGTAACTGGGTGCTGGTCTCCAGTAACACAAGGATCATAGCTGCATCTGTCTATATATAGGATCACGTCAAAGGCTTTACTGAAATCCACATCATCGACATAACCTCACCACCACTGTCTACAAACCGACTCATGCTCCAGGTGTAGAAAACTCTGGTGCAGCCATAATTAGAGTACTGTGTACAGTTCTGGTCACCCCATTAGAGGAAGGATGTGGAACCTTTGGGAAGGGATCAGAGGAGATTTACTAGGATGTTGCCTGGTATGGAGAGGAAGTCTTACAAAGAAAGGCTGAGGGCACCGAGGCTGTTTTCTTTGGGGAGAAGAAGGTTGACATGTGACTTAATCAAGACGTATAAGTTAATCAAAGGGTTAGTTAGCATGCACAGTTACAGCCTTTTTTCTCAGGTGGTGAAGGCTAACACAAGGGGACATAGCTTGAAATGGAGGGGTGATAGACTTAGGACAGATATCAGGAGTAGATTCTTCACTCAGAGAGTATTAGGGGTATGGAAAGTGCTGCCTGCAACAGTAGTAGATTTGCCGACGATAAGGGCAATAAAATGGGCATTGGACATACATATAGATAATACTGGAACTGTGCAGGTTAGATAGGCATCAGATTAGTTTCACAGATCCTTAAGACCATAAGACATTGGAGTGGAAGTAAGGCCATTCGGCTCATCGAGTCTACTCCGTCATTTAATCATGGCTGATGGACATTTCAACTCCACCTGCTCGCACTCTCCCTGTAGCCCTTAATTCCTTGTGAGATCAAGATTTTATCAATCACTGCCTTGAAGACATTTACCATCACAGCCTCCATTGCGCTTCATGGGAATGAATTCCACAGGCCCACCATTGTGTGGCTGAAGAAATGTCTCTTCATTTCTGTTCTAAATTGACCCCCTCTAGTTCTAAGGCAGTGCTCATGGATCCGAGTCTCCCTGCCAACGGAAACAACTTCCCAGAGTCCACGCACTGTCTTGTAAGTTTGTATTAGATCTCCCACAACCTTCTAAACTCTAATGAATAGAATCCCAGGATCCTCAGCCATTCATCATATGGTATACCTACCATTCCAGGGATCATTCGTGTGAATCCCCACTAGACATGCTCCACTGTCAGCATGTCCTTCCTGAGGTGTATGGCCCGAACTGGACACAGTATTCTAAATGAGGCCTAACTAGAACTTTATAATGTCTCAATATCGCATCGCTGCTTTTATATTTGAATCCTCTTGAGATAAATGACAACATGACATTGGCTTTCTCAACCACGGACACAATCAGCAAGTTAGCTTTTAGAGAATTCTGGATTCACACTGCCAGATCCCTTTGTACTTTGGCTTTGTGAATTTTCTCACTATTAGAAAATAGTTCATGCCTGTATTCTTTTTTCTTTCTTTGGATATTGACTTTTTTAAGGGGGAGGTGTGACGCTGCTGCTCCTTTAACAAGGCTTTGTTGTGCATTGTTATTTCTTCAGAGAATTTAGAAAAGATGCGACTTGGAAACATCTAAGTTGAAGGGTGTTAGGGCTAGTTTGATGAAAGCTAATAGATACTGCCTCAGGCAAAAAGATTTTACATTAAATAAATTACAATCTAAGGAGAGTGCTTAGTTCTCCCAGCTCAGATTACTCTGGTTTGATCTGTTTTTTTTTGGCAGTCTGGCTATTCACTGAAAGCAGTCAGGCAGCTGAAGCTGCTGGGGTGGAAGAGGGCGTGGAGAGAGGGATGAAAATGTAGATCCAAGCTGGTTCTCTCTCTCGCTGAGTGCTCTCCTGTAAGATCTTGTGTTTGATTTTGTCTTTTGTGTCAAGGGGTGTTTATGGGGATTATTGCAAGTATTTGGAACAGCATAATTAAATTGAGATTATCTGTTGGGTTTTTGAATTAGTTAAGTGATTCAGTATTCTGTTCTCTTTTGTTTGGTTTCATTTGGTAATCTTTTAAATAAACTCTGTTGCAGCCCTCCTGGAATATCTGCATTACACTTGCTTGAAACAGCCAGCACAGTTACAGTTAGGGCTACTTTCCTGAAATGTTTTGAGGGGGTCTGGCTTGGTTCATAACAGTTGAATACGACAAGAGGACATGGTCTTAGGGGCAAGGTACTGGCATGGATAGAGGATTGGCTAACTGGCAGAAGGCAGAGAGTCAGGACAAAGGAGTCTTTTTCAGGATGGCAACTCGTAACTCGTGGATGTTGTCAGAGGTCAGGATTATACCTCAGCTATTCACATTATACATTACCGATGTGAAAGAAGGCACTGAGGGCAGAGTTGCTAAATTTGCGATGACACAAAGATAGCTGGAGGGTTGGAGCAGCGATGCTGCAGAAGGAGTTGGATATGCTTAGTGTGTGGGAAAGCAAGTGAAAAACAATTTGAGGAGGTGTGAGGGCTTGTAGTTAATTAGGAACACTTTAGACATTTTTCTAAATTTGAAAAGCCTTAAAACATCTGAAGAGTAAAGGGACTTGAAAGTCTGGGTTCAGAATTCTCTTCAGATTAAAGTGTAGGTTCCGTTGGCAGTAAGGAGGGCAAATGCAGGGTAGGCATTCATTTCAAGATGGCTAGAATACAAAAGCAGAGATGTACTGCTGAGGCTGTTCACAGCTCTGACTAGACTGCATTGGGAATATAGTGAGCAGTTTGAGCCTCATATTTCAGGAAGGATGTGTTGAAGTTGGAGGGGTCCCGAGGAAGTTTACAAGAATGATGCTGGGGTTTAGGGCGTGACACATGAGGAGTAGCTGAGGACTCGGGGTCTGTACTCACTGAAGGTCAGGAGGGTGAGGTGGAGATCTGATTGAAACTTACAGAAGTGATAGGCCTGGATAGAATAAACATGGAGAACCTGTTTCCATGGAGATACCATGACCTGAAAACACAGCCTCAGTGTGAAGGGACCACCCTTTAGGACTGAGATATGGAGGAATGTCTTTAACTAGAGAATAGATAATCTGTGGAACTCATTGTGATAGAGGGTGATGGAGGCTACTGAATGCAATTAACATGGGAATAAATAGGTTCTTGATTAGGAAAAGGATCAAGAGCAAAAGGAGAAGGAAGGAGAATTTTGAGGAATATATTGGCGCTGATTGATTGGAAGAGCAGACTCAATGGGGTGAATGGCTAGTTCTGTTCCTCCATCTTGCGGCCTTATTGTGCGCTTATGGCTGCACTGCAGTTATTGCAGCAAATTAAAGCTCAGTCCAGCGGTAACATATTGGCAATGGATAGAAGATTCACTGGCTCATAAGAAGCAGTAGGCAGAGAGAAATTCATCATTTTCCAGTTGACAAGATGGAATGGGTGAGGTGCCACAGGAATACAGTGGGCAGGTTCCAATCTGTTACAGCTGAGAGAATGACATGGATGAAGGGACCAATGTCACTGTTGGTAATGTTGCAGATTCCACAGAGGCATGTAGGAAAGGAAGTTACAAAGCAAAGCTAAACATAAAGGATGATTACAGATTGACAAATGGACATGGAGAGTTTAATTCAGTTTGTAGGTATTTGGCAAGATTAGATTAGATTCCCTACAGTATGCAAAGAGGTCCTTCAGCCTAACAAGTCCACACCAACTCTCCAAAAAGTAACACACCCAGACCCAGTCCTATACATTTACCCCTGACAAACGCACCTAACACTATGGGCAATTCAACTGGCACATCTTTGGATTATGGGAGGAAACCCACACAGACACAGGAAGAATGTGCAAATTCCACACAGACAGTTCCCTGAGGCGGGAATCGAACCCGGGCCCTGGTGCTATCAGGCAACAGTACTAACCGCTGAGCCACCATGCCACATGAAGCATAATGAGACATGATGTGGGAAAATAAGAAAACATTCATTTTGCCTGGAAGCAAAAAATATAAGTGATGGGAGATTGCAGATCTCTGAGTTACAGAAGGGTTTCGGTGTCGTCCTGCGTAAACTGCAAAATGTTGAAATGAATGTCCCACAAATGACGAGGGAAGTGTAAAAGATGCTTTTGTTTATAATAAGGAGAATTAAATCCAAAATTGGTGAAATGGTGCTTCAACTTGAAAAGACATTCCCAGGACCACATCTGGAACAGTGTACAGCACTGGGCTCCTTATTGAAGGAAGGACGTAAATGTTTTGAAGCAGCCCAATGTTTCAACTAATAGCTGGAATGGACAGGTTGTCTTTCGGGGAAAGTTTGAGCTGGTGATGTTTTAAATGGCCAGAGTTTAGAAAAGGTACAAATGACTTGAATCCTTACTGTGTGGAAACTGGCCATTGGCCCAACAAGTCCACACCAACCCTCTGAAGAGTAACCCTTCCGGACTCATTCTTGTGCTCGATTCCTCAATGTTTACCCTTGCCAGAAAAGGTACTTGTAATTGGAATTCACGATGAGACAAGAAGCACTCAGTTATGTAACGTGAGGTTAGAGTGTCCAGAGAAGAGAGGGGAAAGTCGAGGTAGGAGTACTGGACAAACTCTCAGCTCCAGGATTACAGTTTGTCCGTGTGAATGATATTGCGGATATGCTGGTTAGGAGTGTTGTCTACTGTGGTTGAAAATCCAGAGGAAACCCAGGCAACTGATATATTGCAGGACACATATCCTGGAATGTTTCCTGAATGTGTGGTCACGAGATGATAAAGTCATCAGCTTAAAGTGGAGAGATCGAAGAGATTGGAAAGTTGAAGTGGAATTAGCAGACACCCTGTTTGATCAGATGGTTGAGACAAGCCAGGAGCAGATAGATGACAATACCACTAGCTCAGATAAATTAACTGAGTTAATGCACAATGATGAAAATTTAAAACAATTGTATCGAAGGATCCGAACGTACTCCTGAATGTTATTACCTTAAAAGTGATACCTTAGTGAGGAAATGAAGACCATCACACATTCAGACAGTTGACAAATGAGCAGAAGTTCATCAAATTATATTGCCAGTGAGATATTGAAATGGGGTGTTGTGAATGTCAGATGAGCTACTACTGGAGGTCATTCAGGAGAGAGGAAAACACAGGCTAAAATGCAAACACACTTTTACTGGCCTGGACTGCACAGGGATGTAGTTGAGCTTTGCCACACGTGTCATACCTATCAGGTAACTGGAAAACCACAGGCGGTAATAAACCCTGCACCTTCAATACCTATTCCAGCATCTGAGGATCATTTTCCAAGAGTCTTCATTGGTTGTGTATGATGCCGACCTAAAACTAAAAAATGGGAATCATTATTTGTTCACAATAACGGATGTATCGACTGGAATTCCAGAGGCTGTCCCATTACACAATATCAGAGCTGAAAGAATTGGAGAGGATTTTCCAGATGTTTCACTCGATATGGAATACTGACAGAGATACAATCAGATGAAGAGGCAAACTTCACATCAAAATTATTCAAGGAAGCTATGGACAGCTTAGGAATAAAACAATTCAAATCTACTGCATCCCATCCAGAATCACCAGGGAGTGGTAGAAAGCTGGCATCAGACATAAAGGACCATGTTGAGGGTTTACAGTCAAGACAATCCAGGTGATTGGGATAAAGGAATCCTGTTTGAGTTTTTTTTAGAGAGGCACCAAATGAATTATCCAAATTCAATCCATGTGAATTAATTTTTGGGCATGAAGTGAGAGGACAATTAAAAATGATTAAGGAGAAATTGGTAAGTCAGAATTCAGCGATCACATATTTGGACTACTTGTCAAATTTTAGGGAACAGTTAAACAGAGCTGGGGAGTTGGCTGTGCAATATTTAAAAGTACCACTGTATGCAATGAAACAGGAAGCAGACAAGAAATCAAAAATTCTCAATTTTGCTATCGTGGATAAGATATTAGCATTGCTTCCTGTGATAGGTGCATCTTTAAAAGAATGGTTTAGTTGACTTTGTCCAGTTGAAAGGAGATTGAGTGAGGAGAACTATTTGCTAGGGACTCCAGATGGAAAGAAACCGCACAGAGTGGGTCATGTGAATATGCTGAAAAGATATTTTCACAAGAAAAGTCAAAGGAGACTGTGTTACAGAGGGAAGAACCAAGTTCAGAGGATTCTGAATTGGACATTCCTCAAATTAAACTGGACCATGAAGACATTGTCAAAAATTGGGATAAATTATTCAGTTACGTACCCAAGGAAAATCAAAATGAAAGAGTTATAACTATCACAGGGGAAGGTTTGTGGAAATAAGCTGTGAAGTAATAATCCATTTGTACATGATGTAGATATGGGAGATGCTGTTCTGATTAAGCAACATTCTTATAGGCATAACCCTCTAAAGTTGGTACAGGTTCAAAAGGAGATTGAACGCATGTTCCAAGATGACATATTCAAACTGAGTTACAGTGACTGGAACTCACCCATAGTAATGGTGTCAAAACCAGATGGTACCCAACGGTTATGTGTGAACTATCGCAAAGTCAATACAGTTACAGCGACTGATGCATATCCAATTCCCCGTTTGGAAGACCGTGTTGAGAAGCTGGGACAAGCAACTTACATTTCTAATTTGGACTTACTCAGCGGATATTGGCAGGTACCTTTGTGAGAAAGAGCAAAGGCAATTTCAGCTTTCATAACGCCAAATGGACTGTATAAGTTTAAACTCATGTCATTTGGTATAAAAAACACACCGGCCACATTTCAGAGACTAACCAATCAAGTCATTGCCAGATTACCCAATTATGTCATATATATCAATGACCTGGCGATTTTTAGTCACTCATGGAAGGAACATTTACAACATTTATCAGACTTATTCAACTGACATCGTAAGGGAGGCTTGGTGACAAACCTGGCTAAAAGTGAATCTGCCAAAGCCCAGCCACCTTCCTGGGCCATGTTATTGGACATGGACAAATGGTCCCAGAGGAGGCAAAAACAAAGATAATTGGTGAGTTTCCCCATGCCATCGACAAAAAGAGCAGTAACACGGATCCTGGGATTAAGTAGACTTTATCAAAAATTTGTGCCAAATTTTAACAGTGTGGCTGCTCCATTTATTGAATTGCTTAAGAAAGGCAAGAAGTGTCAGTGGGCAGCAGGCTGTCAGAAGGCATTTGCGACCCTGAAAGCTGTGTTCCCCACTGCCCCAGTGTTAGGCGTACCTAAATGTGCAAAGGCTTTCAAGGTGGCCATTGATGTAAGTGATGTGGATTTGGTGATGTGATCTTACAGGAAGATCATGAGAAGATCAAAAGACCTATCGGGAATTTCTCCAGGAAGTTGAACATTCATCATCAAAATATTCAACGGTTGAGAAAGAGACTTTGACCTTAGTGTTGTCATTGCAACATTTCAGAGTTTATCTTACCAGTAACACATCTGCCACAATCATATACATTGATCATAACCCATTGAAGTTTGTGGAGAAATCTAAGGACAAAAATGCTCAACTGTTTAGATGGAGCTTGTTGTTACAAACATTCAATTTAAAACTTGTGCCTGTGCAGCACAAGAAAGCGTGATTGTCGATGCATTGTAGAGACTCAAATGAGAGATTGAGGCATTCAGTGGCAGGAGTACAACAGACTTGGAAAGGACTATAGTTGTGCATGTTTGCACATTTATAATCAATGTAATTGCCCATCGTGTTAGGTGCATTCCTTCGAAGGAAATAAGTCTGGGTGGGATACTCTTTGGAGAGTTGATGTGGACATGTTGGGCCCGAAGAGCCTGTTTCAACACTGTAGGGAATCTCATCTAAAATAATCTATGACTCGGGTTTGAATCCTGACACAGTAGGTGGTGGAATTTAAATTCAACAAAATATTTGGAGTTTGGAGTTTAATGATGACTATGAATCCATTGCCGATTGTTGGAAAGCCCATCTGGTTTATTAAGATCCTTTAGGGAAGGAAACTGCCATCCTTACCTGGTCTGTACTACACGTGACTCCAGACCCACAGCAATATGGTTGTCTCTTAACTGCCCCCTGGGCAACTAGGGATGGCAATAATTGCTGGCCTAGCCAGCGACACCCTCATCCTGTGAATGAATAAGAAATAATGAATATTGTCCCCCCCATTCCTTCTTCCAAATGGATTCTGTTTATTGTCGCTGCACTTTTCTCTCTATTATTCCGGCTACATCGATGATATTGGTGTCTACACAGCTACCGTTTACTGTTCATTTCTATTTCTTAACCAGGAACATTTCGATTCTGTGTCTGAAACTTTAATCCCAACAATAAAGGGAACTGGAAATGTAATATTTAATTGTTGGCTGAAACCAAAAAAATCTGAAAAAGAAATTGCATGGAAACTGTTCGATAAACTGTTTGCAACTTTAGAAACAAATTATTGATGTGCATTGCGTTAAAGATAAAACGTTGCCTTGTGAGATCAGTGAGGGGAAAGTCTGGAAAAATCCACATTTCCTGTTCAGGGCAGTTGTACCCAGAGAGAGTTTTTACATTCCAGTTATTCTGGTGGAGGAGAGTTGAGTGCAGTAACAGCCTCTCAGTCGTCTCTTAGGAACACGGTTACATAGAACATTGTATGTGGATAATACAGCAGCATCATCAAGCCTGTGAAGAGAAAGCATCATCTTTCTCCTTTGCCTCTAACGTAATAAAAGATGGGCATAAGACCAATAGCAGGCGACGTCAACATCCCAACCAGACCAAGTATTGTTGTTACATTAAATGTTCTGCATTTAGAAGAGATTAACTGGAGCTGTTTGTTCAGTGAATGTGATTGATGTCAGTCTCCATGGATCCTAAATGTCTCCCTGGAGGGTTTCCTTCTTCTATAAGCATGAAACTTCTCTCAATGTGTTCTCCCATAGTGTCAGCGGCAGCATCATCCTCAGCAGCAGCTTCAGAGAGAGGGACAGACCAGAATCTGAGACCAACAGATTGGAATGTTACAACAATGGACAGGGATTTATCCTGGGGTCTTCACTATCTTTCTCAGGATTGGGGATATTTAAAAAGCAGATTGAAGCCGTACTGATGATAATTCAGATGAGTTACTTTCCCTTCCTTGCTATTGTTGGTGTTCCTGGAAAGGATATATTTTTCCATCTATTAATTCTGTAAATCATTCTGATCACCATAACTATTTCTGTCATCTACATTTCACAAAGGTATAAAATATTGCATTTGCTTTAAATCACAAACTCCATTCCTATTCCATGAGTTTCATACCCTTCACTTACAAACATCTGAGGAGGAACAATGTGTTCATCCACACAATGGCTCCATATTGCCCTGAGCTGATTTACATCTCAATATTCTAACCTGTCCACCACCACCTCCATAATGTTCCCAGTCTTCATGTCTGCCTCAGTGCTGTTTCTGAATAAGCCATCATCCAAATCTTTCTGGTTGCAGGTCACGTCTGGCCACTTTTCCAGTTACAAACTTGATCACAAACTTATTCTTGTCTCTACCTGGACCTATGCCAGCCTGCAAAGTGTGAAGGTAGTCTGATTCTAAAATGAGATGGCCACAACTTTGTGTCACTTCTTTCAGTATAACCTATAACCTCATATTAGGGAGTGGACTGTGCTGTCAGTGACCATGAAGTGACAGCTTCATTCAACTGTTTTCATTCTAAAACTTTCTGAGCATGAGTGGGTGCCATGTTCATCATCCCACAGGTGCAGTACTCGAATGGATTCGCTCAGTGATGGGAGGGAATACTCGCTGAGGGATACATTAGTTCTGTCTCTATCGAGGAAGATATTTAAAAATATTCCCAAAATAACAAGGGACAAACTGAACTGTCAAAATCAGAGATTGAGGGAGATTAGAATTAATAAAGAGAAATTACTCAATAAACAAATTGAATTGAAGGTTGGTGAATTGCTGCAACAGATGAGCCCCATCCCAGAGGACTTATGTCAGTGAGAATAGAGTGAGGGAATAGACTCATACAGCACAGAGACAGACCCTTAGGACCAAATAGCCCACGCCGAACATAATCCCAAACTAACCTAGTGCTACCTGCCTGCACTTGGCCGATATCCCTCCAAACATTTCTTAATAATGCCCCGAGCTAAATGTCTTTTAAACATTGTAATTGCAAGAAGGAATTATTGAGTACCCTTCAAATTTTTTTTGGAGTCTGGAAATTCTGGTTCCTGAAGACTGGAAAGTCGCTCTTGTAACCCTGAATATTGAAAACGGTATTGGGAGGGAAAATAAAATGAGTTGGGAACTTGATATCAGTTGTGAGGATGCTATTAGAATCTTTAATAAGGAATATGATGACTAGATACTTGGGGAATCATGATATGACTTGACAGAGTCAGTTTAGATTCAGGAAAGGGGAATCACCATTGAGAAACTTGTGCAGTTCTAGTTAAGGCGTCTGTTAATGAGAACCAGTGGGAGTGGTCTATTTGAATTCGCAGAAGACTATTGACATGGCTGCTGACGGGTTGAGCGATGAAATTTGGAACCCATGGATAAGAGAGGAATATACTACACGGGCTGAGAATTGTGTGGGTGAGACAATAGAGACAGCAGCAAGCTTATCTGCACTGAGACCAATACTCATCACATGGACCACAGCAATTTGCAAGGCAGGCAAATGATATGGATGTGGGAAACAAATAGCATACGTCTCATTTTGCATTGATTAAATGGTACGAGGTTGGGAATAGCTGTTGTCCAAAAGGACCTGCATGTCCTTGATCATGAGTCACCAAAATTAGCACATCCAGGGGTGTCAGCAACAATGACAATAAATGTTATGTTGTCATTCATTGTAAGATGATTCAAGTATATAAGCAAAGCAAACTTCCTGCAATTGTAGAGCCTTGGTGAGAGAGTATTTGGGGCACTGTGTACTGATTCAATCTCCTTTGTAAGGAATGATCACCTTGCCACTGACGCAGTTCAAACGAGTATAACCAGATTAATCCCTTGGATGACAGTACCATGAGGAGAGACCTTGCATAAAGCATGTGGCTTCCCTCCTCACTATGACATAAACCACATTAAAGTCCCTGTCTGTGCAGTCTCTGCTCCATTTGTTTGTCATGTTGGAACATCAATTCCTTCATTCTCTCCCTGTACAAGTGACCCGAGGGACTGAATGGCCTCCTCGTGTTCCTGTGTAAGTGACTGAAGGTACTGAATAGCTTCTTCTTTGCCCGTCTGGATATGGCCAAGAGCATTATTCGGCTCCCCATGGTTTCTGTTTAACTGCTCTGTGTGCTAACTGGTGTGACAATGCTGTAGCTTTCAATGGTTATTTTGTTCTGGTTTCTTTGAAGAGAGAGATTGAACAAGAGGTGCAACACTGGCCAGTTAAGAGCACTTGAATAAACACTTTGGGTGGCCTTGGATTATCTCTAGTGCAGCCTGAATGGGTGGGGCCAGCTCTTACAGATTAGGAATTCTGGGGTTGGTTTTTCAGTCGCATCAGAAGTTGTTGAAGTTGTTGAAAGATTCAGTGCATGCACCTGACTGCTACTCTCTCTCAATTTTCTCTGGATGTTTTGTTTTCTTGACTGGATTGGAAAAATGCAACTGAGAATTTGTGTCTGAATTTTCCTTTTTGCCATGGGATGGGATGTGTTTATGGGATGTTTCTGTTTTGGAACAGTTAATCAGTAATGCTTACTGTACCAATTATTGTGTTCAGTTTTCCAATAGAGTTAAGTTATTCTAAACTCCTTTCTTTGGTTGTATTTCAGCTACAGTGTTTAAATATATTGATTTTTATTAAACATTGAGTAATTTGACTAGTCACATGGCAACTGGAACCGACACTTTATATTTGGCTTTCAAATAAGAAAACATTAAGGTTTCAACCACCTTCTTAAAATCCTTTTCAGGCAGTCATGTCTGGTCCATAACACTAGACTCCCTCTCTTCCTGTGCTATGGACTGGAGGGACTGAATCAGCGACTTCTCTTCTTCTACAATAGTTTCGATGGGCTGAATGGCTTTGTCATGTTCCTGCGAAGTGAATGAGCTCTTCTTCCTGTGGAAGCGTACAGTGTCTAAAAGTACAGGGACATGAAAGTTCCCCATACTTTATCAGCACAAGCCTGAATGTCGTCCGGGCCTTGCTGCACATGGACACAGACTGCTTCAGGAGCTAAGATGAGACATTTACTTCTGAATATTGTGTAACCTTCAGTGACCATCCTGACTTCTGATCTTAAGCTGGGGGAAAGGCATTGATGAAACAGCTAAAGATGTTTGTGCTGAAGAAGCTACCCTGAGGATCTCCTGCAGCGATGTCCCCAAACTAAGAGTATTCACGTCATGCACCACAAATACCGTCCTTCTTGCTTTAAACCAGTCATTCTCAAAGTGGGTCACATGGTCCCTTAGGGGCACTGGTACATTTGAAAGGGGCCACAGAAAGTTCAATAATGAATGATTTTCTGTCTATCTGTTTGTGTTATATCCCTGTCTGAAAGAAGGGGGTCCCTGGAACCTGAGAAGAGCTCCTGGGGGTCCGTGGCCAAGAAAGGTTTGAGAATCACTGCTTTACATCATTCCAGCAGTGAGGATTTTAACAACTCTTTCCCATTATGTTCAGTTTTGTTCAGGTTCCTTGATGCCGTCCTCAGTCAAATGCTGTCTTGTTCTCAGGCCAGTCACCGTTACCTGAGCCCTTGTGTTCACCTCTTTCATTCATATCAATAGGTCACGGTGGAGGAGCAGGGAGTGGTTTCTTCAAACAGAAATTAACGAATGTTCGAAATTCTTTATTTCAAAGAGTTAGGGAATGAGATTACTGAAGGTACTTAAAGAGGAAGCAGAGGGATTTTGACCTGTTAGAGAGTTGACGGTGATGAAGAATTGGTCATTAAAGGGCATTTGCAACCGAGAGCAGATCAGCCATGATCCAAGTGAAGGCAAGGCAAGCTTGGGGGTGATGTGGGGGTGAGCGGCCTGCTCCTGTTTCTGATATTCACACATGCTGTTATTGGAAATGTAGTGGGTGCTATTTACCTGGATGTTCTATTATTGAATGTTGCGGTCAGGGACCAGAGGATTTAGTGAGCCATCTCTGGCTGAGCTATGGGGCCTATACACACAGTGAATCTGGGTCTATAACATCACCAACAAATGAAGCATGTTGCAGAGAGGGGACGCTCAGTAAAGCAAAATGAGGGATCTCTTTCATACTCAGCTTGGGTTTTCCAGTTACCTTTTCCAAACCACCCCAAACCATGTCTGACAGCCTTGAGGGACTGAATGGTCTCCTCTGTTTCTATGTACCAGGTTATAGTAGCAAGTGGTCTCCAACTGCTTCTCTCTAGCTGGTTTGAGGGCTGAGTGGAACACAGGAACATGGGACTGTGGAGCAGGAATGGATCATTAGTCACTGTGGGCCTTGCCTATGAGATACTAAGATCAGGTTGTGGTCTCAGCCCCACATGCCTGTCTGTATCCCATTCTCCGTGATTCACTTCTCTGTCAAATATTTAACTAGCACAGCATTGAATAAATGTACACCAAGAGGTACCACAATCACCTGGGGAAGAGACTTCTCACTCAAAAGTACCTTTCAGAAATTCTCCTGATCCCTCTTGTGGAGAGATGCAGAACGGAAACAGACCCTTCGGTCTAACTTGTCTATGCTGACCAGGTATCCCAACCCCATCTTATCCCATTTGCCAGCAATTGGTTCATATCTCTCTAAATCCTTCCTGTTCATGTACCCGTCCAGCTGCCTTTTCAGTGTAATTGTATCAGCCTCCACCACTTCCTCTGGCAGCTCATTCCATACACGCACCACCATCCATGTGAAAATGTTGCCCCGAAGGCCCTTTAAAAATCTTTCCCCTCTCACCTTAAAGCTATGCTTTGTCGTTTTGAATGCCTCCACCCCCAGGGAAATTGTCATTATCTATTTACTCTACTCATGCTTCTCATGATTTTGTAGACTCCTGTAAAGTCAGAAGCTCAGCCTCCAACACTCTATGGAAAAAACTGCAAACTATTCATCCTCTCCCTTTAGTTCAAAGGCTCCAGTACCAGCAAAGTCCTTGTCAATCTTTCCTGCACTCTCTCAAGTTTAACAACGTCCTTTCCTTAACAGGGCCAACCAAATTGTACTCAGGTTTCGCAAAATGGCCTCACCAGGATCCTGCATCGCTGTAACATGACGTCACAACTCCTACACTCAATGCACTGAGCAATGAAGGCGAGCGTGCCAATGTGTTCTTCATCATTCTGTACACCTGTGACTCCACTTTCAAGGAACTATGACCCTTCACTCTGAAGCCTCTTTGTTCAGCAGCACTCCCCAGTAACTGTATCAGTCCTGCCCTGGTTTGTCTTTCCAAAATGCAAAACTTCACTTCACTAAGTTAGACTCCACCTGCCACTCCTTGGCCCATTGTTCCATCTGATCAACCTCCCGTTTTACTATGAGATATTACTCGCTGCCCACTACACCACCTGTTTTGATGTCATCTGCAAACTTGCTAACCATGCCTCTAATATTCACATCCACTTCATGTTTACCAATGATGAGAGACAGTGAACTCAGCACGGATTCTTGTGGCATACCCTTGGTCACAGACCTCCAATCTGAAAAACAATCTTCCACCACCACACTCACACACAGGTACACGCAAACACACAGATACACACACCCACACACGCAAACAAACTCACACACAGACACACCCTTACACCCATATTCACACACACACACACCCACCCTGAAAATATTTTTAGAAGGTGGCCCAAATTTTAACTTGTTCTAATTGTAAAGGTGGATGTGAAGTGGGTATTCCAGGGATGATGTAACTGATCAAACCACTCAGCTTTATTTAAACAAAATTTATTTAAATACTACAGCTAAAACACGAAGAAAGGAAAACAGAATTTAGAATAACAGCTATTTGAGAACTCAACTGACTTGATTCAGAAAATTATCTAAGCAACTGTTCCAATTCACGTAATATCCTGTAAACACACCCCTTGGAAAAAGGTAAAAGCCAATACAGGTTCTTACAGGCAGGAGAGATTGCAGAGTGAAAAGACAGGCAAGACTCATCTGCTGAAGCTTGGAATCTTTTTTCTGCAGCGGCTTCTCTGTTATAAATTAGAAAAAAAAACTGAACTCAGAGAACTGGCCTCCCCCCTGCCATTATTGAAGTAGACATTTCTTCACCTCTGTTTTTATGACCTCTCTTCATAAATAAAGGGACAAGATAGCCTTGTTAAAGGGAGAACATCGTCACAATACATTTGTCTGTCATACACTCAGTCCCACTGACACAGAGTCACACACATACACACGTCTGATGACAAACAGAAAAACAAAATATGCAGAGTGCTAACGTGAAAGAGCTTTGGCCAGTTATGAGTTGAATTCAAGATAAAGGGAAAACTAAGAGATTATCCGAAACATTATTCAGCATCTGAGGTTTTCCTGCTTACACAAGCTGCTGTCAATGGGATATCTTCCTGGAACAGTCGAATTTCTCTGAATTTGCTTTGCTTTAGGCAGTGGGAAGATTGCAATCAATGCTCAATAGGAATCCTCCAAGAGGGGTAAAGATGAATATCAAGTGTATAAGCTTGCACACATTGCTGTGAGGAGAAAGAGGAAAAGAGAGAGGGAGCAATAGGCCATTCCTTCTTAGGAAAGTTACATTTTTTCCCTCTCTGAGTTCAATCACACAGCATGTTATCTGAAGCTACACTGGACCATGTGAGGTCTCCCTGCGCACTGCCTGAACTGTAAGACTCCACCACATCCCCTGCTCCATTTAGCTGTGTCATTGCTGCTGTTGTACACAGAGCCATTTTGTTCGCAACAAATACCCCCATTTGATTTGAAGATGTGTTTATATGTACCGCATAATTTAAAAATAAAACCCTTGATGTCTACGCAATGTTTGTGTTAAAATGTTTTTATTGTATTCTTAAATTACTTCCCCAGTTTTATTCTCCCATGCAAGGGGAAATATCCATTAGCTATTTACCAGCTCCCCTCTCCTTAAGACTTTATATGATCAATGAGAACATTTCACATTCTCAGGTCTGAACTATTAATCCTTCAGAACAGAATGCTTTCATCCCAATACTGAGGAAGGACAAACATCCATGAAAAGCTTCAAATCCAATTGTGTTTTTTTTCAGTTCAGGGGATCATAACCTAACATCCTGCCTCGGATGTGGTCTCAGCAATTTTTCTGTACAGATGCACAAAAATCAGATCAAACCTGATACCCTTGTCAAAAAAAAAGCATCATTCCATTTACCATCTAAATCATTTGCTGCATCTTCTGAATAATATGATGTAATTTATGTACAAGGATACACAAATCCCTCTGGACCACCGTGTTCTGAAATTTCTCACCAGTTAAATAATTTATGGTTGTTTTATCTTTTCACCAAAAGACAAACTTCCCATCACCCACATTGTGTGTGTGTTTTTTTGCTGAAGGTTTGCTCATTAACCTCCCCTGTCTGTATCCCATTGCAGATGCTATGCCTCCACTTGACGTCTCGTTGAATGATTATTCTTGTGTCTTAGCAAATTGAGCTCCAATTCATTCAGCCCCATCATCCCAATCATTCATCCATATAATAAATTGTTGATGACCTTATACTAATCTCTGAGACACTCCACTACTAACAGCTTTCCAACCTGAAAATAAGGAATAATCTCTACTCTGTATTTCCCGTTAACTAGCCAAGGATCCCCAGTTATAGAACATAGAACATAGAACATAGAAGGATACAGCGCAGTACAGGCCCTTCGGCCCTCGATGTTGCGCCGACCGAATCCTACCTAACCTATACTAGCCCAATAACTTCCAAATGCCTATCCAATGCCCGCTTAAATGACCATAAAGAAGGAGAGTTCACCACTGATACAGGCAGGGCATTCCATGAACTCACAACCCGCTGTGTGAAGAATCTACCCCTAACATCTGTCCTATACCTACCACCCCTTAATTTAAAGCTATGTCCCCTAGTAACACCTGACTCCATTAGCGGTAAAGTTCCTGTGTAGAAACCCAGGAAGGTTGCATGGCCTCCTCCTGTGATGTATAATGTACTCAAATACTTTATTCTATGCCTGACTAACTCCTTAGAGGGATAGAATGGTCTCCTTCTGTCTCATTGCAATCATCCTGATGGGCTGAATGGAGTCTTCCTCAACCGCTGTTATTGAGAGAGCAACGCAAGGGTACGGAGCTGCTGTTAGCCATTCACCCCCCTCCAGCCTGCTGCTCGAGTTTGAAAGATCACGTCTGGTCTGATCTCATTGCAGCTGAACACCCCTTTCCTGTCAATTCCCAACAAACTTTCACTCTCCTGACCATCAAAGGTCAATCGAATTCAGCCTTGAATATCTTCCATGACCCAATCTTCACTGTTCCCTGGGAATGAGGACACCATGGACAGCACAGCTCAAATGATAAGGATGTTTGTTTATCATCATCTTAAATGGGAGACCCATTAATTTTAAAGTATGCTATCTGCACAGCAAGTCAGCTCCTCTTTTGAGAAGTAAGTGCACATCAAATAGGAAAAGACTCAGGCCATTCAGCCCTTCAAAACTATCCCATACTCCCAGTGACCCTGTTCAGGAATGTTTATCAAACGCAATCTATACTGCTCTCCACAGAGCAAAAGTCGCAATCATAATGTACTGTACAGCTGCAACATGACATCCCAACTCCTATAGTTAAAGCACTGACCAATAAAGTTATGAGGCAATACTGCGAGTTACTAATGTCACACTAACTTGTGGGTGGCACGGTGACACAGTGGTTAACTCTGCTGCCCCACAGAGCCAGAGACCCGGGTTCAATTCCTGACTCAGGCGACTGACTGTGTGGAGTTTGCACGTTCTCCCTGTGTCTGCATGCGTTTCCTCCGGGTGCTCCGGTTTCATCCCACAGTCCAAAGATGTGCGGGTTAGGTGAATTGGCCATGCTAAATTGCCTGCAGTATTAGGTCAAGCGGTAAGTGTAGGGGAATGGGTGGGTTGTGCTTCGGTGGGTTGGTGTGGACTTGTTGGGCCGAAGGGCCTGTTTCCACATTGTAAGTAATCTAATCTAAAAAGACCATAGAGCACAAGACATTGGGAGCAGAATTAGGCCATTTGGCCCATTGAGTCGGATTCGCTGTTTGTTCATGGCTGACATGTTTCACAGTACAATTATTCTGCCTTCTCACTGTAACCCCAATCTCCTTAATAATCAAAATATATCTACTACAGCCTTAAAGACATAAGTGTGTCTGTGTCTCTGTATGGATGTGTGATGTGCGTGTGTCTGTTTTGGTGTGTTTCTGCTAATGACAGAACACAGACCATGGTCTTGGTCATGCCGGACTGTTTTTCAGACTGGAGGCCTGTGACCAGCGGTGAGCCACAGGGATCGGTGCTGCATCCACTTTTGCTTGTCATTTATATCAATGACTGAGGTAGGAATATAGCAGGCATGATTAGCAAGTCTGTAGATGCCACCCAGGTTAGCTGTACAGTGGAGAGTGAAGAACATTGTCTAAGATTACAAATAATTCTTGATCAATTGGAACACTGAGGTACAGAGTTGTACAGCACGGAAACAGACCCTTCAGTCCAACTCATCCATGATTACCAGATCTCTGAAATTAATCTGGTCCTATTTGCCATGATTTGGCTTATTTCCCTATAAACCCTTCCCTTTCATGACCCCATCCAGATATCTTGTAAATGTTATAATTGTAGCAGCCTCCACGACATCCTCTGGCAGCTTATTCCATACACCCTCTGCACGAGACATTTGCCCTTTAGGTCCCATTTAAATCTTTTCCGTTCACCTAAACCTATGCCCTCTAGATTTGCATCCCCCCAACCAACTCTGGAGAAAACACTTTGACTGTTCAACCTATCCTTGCCCTCCATGATGTTATAAACTTCTCGAGGTGTAAATTTGACTCCGATCAATACGTTTGGCTATGTTTTCCATCAATGCTGAAAATGTGTTGCTGGAAAAGTGCAGCAGGTCAGGCAACATCCAAGGAACAGGCGATTCGATGTTTCGGGCATAAGCCTTTCTTCAGGAATGAGGAAAGTGTGTCCAGCAGGCTAAGGTAAAAGGTAGGGAGGAGGGACTTGGGGGAGGGGCGTTGGAGATGCGATAGGTTTTCCATCATCCCAGATCTAAGTTCTGAACTTCAATACTGACACCTCTTCCTACTCAATCAAGCCACAATTCTAAAATAATTTAAATCAACTTGTTCAGATAGATTATGAAACAGCTCTGTAGGATTGGAATGTAGCCCTTTGAGTCCAGAGGTGGGTCAGTACCATTAACTGTCCTAAAGCCTTAAATCTGCAACATTATTCCCCTGTGTATTTTGTTCATCACCCAGTTCTGACAGGAAACTGTTGAAGTCCACATGGATGACAAGTCCGGACAAGTCACGGGGACAGTGACAAGTCCAGACAAGTTTCCTCATTTTCCCTTCCCCCACCTCACCCTAGTTCCAAACTTCCAGCTCAGCACTGTCCCCATGACTTGTCCGGATTTGTCCTACCTGTCTATCTCCTTTTTTCACCTATCCACTCCACCCTCTCCTCCCTGACCTATCACCTTCATCCCTCTCACCCATTGTACTCTATGCCACTTTCTCCCCACCCCCACCCTCCTCTAGCTTATCTCTCCACACTTCAGGCTCACTGCCTTTATTCCTGATGAAGGGCTTTTGCCCAAAACATCGATTTCGCTGCACTTTGGATGCTATCTGAACTGCTGTGTCCTTCCAGCACCACTAATCCAGAATCTGGTTTCCAGCATCTGCAGTTGTTGTTTATTACCTCAGTAACTGACCACCACCGTGTCTGGAGGCTGATACAATTCCAGCATTTAAATGGCACTGTAAGCCCTGCTGTGATTTGCCTTTCCAAAATGCAGCACCTCACACTTAGCTAAATTAAACTCAGTCTGAAACTCCTCACCACGCAGCCTCCGATGCTCGAGGGAAAACAGTCCCAGCCTATTCAGACTCTGAACCTGGAAACATTCTTGTCCATCTTTTCTGAACCATTTGCATATGAATAGGAAGGGTTGAGAGGAATATGTGCCATGGGCCGGCAAGAGGACGAGATTAGCTTAGGATATCTGGTCAGTGTGGACGAATTGAATCGAAGTGTCTCTTTCCGTGTTGTACATCTCTCGGACTCTATGATTCCATAATTCAGAGCAAGGTGAACCCCTGGAACTCAGTGCCCCGACACGGTGATGGTCAGACATTGAGTCTGCCCAAGAATGAGATTCACAGCTTTCTGCAGACTAAAGACATCAGTGGCTCAGAGAACAGTCGGGGAAAATGCATTTTCCAATATCAACCCAGTTTAACACTGTGTAGTAAAGCAATATCCTCAAATACATTAGGGACCAATAGTGAAGACAATTGGAAATCTCACACCACAGCCAATTTGCTAAAGTTTCGATCTTCCCTGAGGAATGTTTCGGTGATGAAGCAACATGCCCCGATAGCGATTAAAACGTGAAGAAATATCTGGGGAGAAACAAGAGCAGGTGACCTTGTTCAGCTCGAAGATGGTTCTGAAACAATGGACAGCATTGAGTTAAATTGCAGGTAAAAGCTGTTTAGCTGGCTTTTAAATTCAATTTGCTACCAACTCGCACAGGTCATTATAATAATCTAAAAGTAATTAGATTTATGTCCTTGAACGATGTGAATGTTGTATTTAACGTTGTTGAGAGCATTTATCTGATTTAAATAAAGACCTGCTGAGGAGAAGTGGATTCAAAGTATAAAAAGACACAGCCTTGTTTGTGGGTTTCTTGGGTGGAGATCAGAGTGTACCAAATGGACCCAGCATCATCTGAATGTGATCAAACCTTTAAGGTACCAGGGTAAAGCAGGAATGGTGTCTCCGGGAGATGGTTCACTTCAGACTCAGGAGGGTCTAACTTTTCATTCCAATTAAAACAAGAAAGTTCTGTTCCATTTGTAATGCTTCACAGGGAATAAAATGCCACACGTTTCAAAACCATCAGCTTTTTTTCATCCTCAATCTTACTCAGCTGCACATGTTCAATAAACTTCTTCACACGTGACGTCAAAGAAATTCGAAAGTGTTCCCCATCCACCCACAGACATTCACTCACTGTTAAATTCCCTCCTTAGGTACCCAGGGGTGCAGGCACATAATTGTTTGAAGTTTGAGGCACACTGGGACAGTTTGTTTAAATAGGCCTTTGGCACGTTTGCCTTCATTGGCTCAGTCTTTGAGTATAGGATGTGGGAAGTCATGCTGAGATTGTGCAGGACACGGGTGAGACCTCTTCTGGAACACTGTGCCCTGTTCTGCTGGCCCAGGTATAGGAAGGGCATTATCCAGCTATCGAGGGTTCAGAAGAGATTTACCAGGATGTTGCCTGGTATGGAAGGTTTGAGATATGAAGAAAGGGGGGAGAAACTGAGTCTTTTTTCACACTTGTTTAGGAGATGGATAGGGAGCTTGGGAGAAGTTTCTGAAATAATGAGAGTTATAGTTGGTGTTAACGATAGTTGTCTTTTCCCTGGATTGGGAGCTTTCCAGACAAGGAGACACATTTTTAAATTGAAAGGAGTGATATTTTAAAAAGACAGGAGAGGCATTATTTGTTACACAGAGGGCGGTTTGCGGGTGGAATGAACGTCTTGAGGAAGTGTGGATGTGGGTACAATTCCAACGGTAAAAAGCCATTTGAACAAGTACATTAAAAGGGAAGGTTTGGAGGGACATAGACCAGGATTTGGCAGGTAGGACTAGTTTAGTTTTGGATTGTGTTTGGACGGAAGCGTTTGTTTCCGTGCTGTATGACTCTATGACTCTGTGCTTGTGCATCTTTTAAACCATTCTGGGATCAGCTTCTGGATGTTGTTTCTGAGATAAAAACCTTCAGGAATTAAATAATTCCCTGACTGAAAGAAACTCTGCTCTAATCCTTTATTTATCATACACCGTTTTAAATCTCTGACTCTGATTATTGATTCATCTGAAAGAGGGCATTTACTTCCCATTCAGTTAGTTCGAACCTCATATCATCGGGAAAATCTCCGTTGGTTTACTTCCCAATCTTTCCTGTTTCTGGTACAGGATTTTCAACATCGTGGGCCAAAGGGCCTGTTCTGTGCTGTACTTTTCTATGTTCTATAATCCTTACCTCTTTCTATCAATAACATCTTCCAGATGAGAACACAATCTCGATCACAGTGAACAGGATTTAAAGGACACAGGTGACCTAGCAGGAAGTCACCACGTGACTCTTCGTGTATTCACACTAAATTAGATTCAGTACCATCCCAGGAGCTGTCAGGTGCTCGAATAATATTCCACCCTCATTAATATCCATGGTGTATATTGCAAATGGAGGTTTCAGTGCCGAGAGAAACCAAGGTGAGAATCATCCCACTGATGACAAATAAACCTACCAGGCCTCTGTAAATGATCACATGAAAGAGAACTTGAGTGGGGACCAGAAATGATTAAATGAGTAAATGATACATTAAGAAACAAACGTCAGTGTTCGAAAGTGAAATAGACAACTTCACAGAGAATTGGATCATCCCTTTTTTGTATTTACGATGTTGGAATTCAAAGGGACATTCTGCACACGATACATGTCAGTCACAGCTGGGAGGAGTGGAGGCAAGCTCCTGTATTGTGACCATTAATGGTACTTCTGATTACAAATGTAGAAGCCTCTGTACCTCTCTCTCCCACGACAAGAAAGATTAAAACAAATTAAAATCTAAGATTACAAAAAGGATATATAAAAGATGAGCAGCTTTGTTTTCTGAAATGAAGCATATTAAATTTGGGAGAGTGAGTAGCTTGCGCTCTTGTCCTGTTGCACTCTATCTGAATGCAAATTTCTCAAATATTGATATTGACTGAAATAAATATTAACCCTTTGTGATCTGAACTTATATGTATTTGTAACATGGGTCTTACTTGAAAACAGTTTAGATTTCTATTATTTATCTTAGCCTCCTGCACGTTGGAGGACACTTTCATGTCCTGACTTTATCACTTACAGGACATCATAGTTCATGGATGCATGGAAATGTGAAAGTTAGATGTGAACCTGTTGTTCCTGTGCCAGTTCTAAACAAAGGGATGTCAGGTTAACTTGCAGATTAAAGTGTACAATATCGTGTTGGGACTTTGTTGTATTATTAAGACTCGCCAATCTGAAGGAAGTAAGTTAAAGTAAAATGTAAATCAATTAAAAGATTGTGAGTTTTTGTGGTCTGTCACGTTAAGGACATCTTAGTGATCATAAAAAGACTGCTACCAAACTTTAATGTGAAGTTGGAGTTGACAAATGTTTGTAAGAACTTCACTCAGCTACAATGAGATCTATAAGACTGTGGCCAGATGGGCCGCTCACAATGACGCATTTATGAAAAATAGACATGAAATGAGGCATGCTGGGAAATTGTGACAAACCTTGACCAAAATGACTGCACTCAAAGACTCTGGAATAAACATGTTGCAGAATCCACACAGACTGCAGCTACAGTCCTCATCGAAGAGTGTAGTGTTTGAAAAGCACAGCTAGTCATGCAGCATCCGAGGAGCAGGAGAGTTAACGTTTCAAACATAAGATCTTCTTCAGGAATGACACAGCAGCTGCAGACCATACAATATACACTTGAATTTGAATTGAATGGAATTGACCTGAATGCCACCCCCAGGACACTGGGAACATCGAGTTGTTTGCCAGACACAGGGATCCTCATGCTCTTATTTGGAGAGGGCAACCTGACCTATCTGCACCCAACACCTCCAGGAATGGATGAGCAAGCACCACCCTGCCTGATGGTGTTCAATCGATCATGGGATCAAGTCCTCATCAATGCATTGGAGGACACTAAAGACCCTCCCAAAAGGCTGGACAACTCCATGGGGTTGGAGTGTCCCAAGGCTGAAGATTAGGCATTCTTCCTCCAGGCTTCGGGTTGTTGAGGAATGGCGATGGAGGAAGCCCAGGACCTGCATGTCCTCGCTGGGGTGGGAGGGGGTGTAGAAGTGTTCAGCCACAGGGCGGTGGGTTTGGTGGGTGCGGGTGTCCCAGAGATGTTCTCTGAAGCGCATTGTGAGTAGGCGTCCTGTCTCCCCAGTATAGAGGAGACAGCATCAGGAGCAATGGATACAATAAATGACATGTGTGGAAGTTCAGGTAAAATGTTGGTGGGTGTGGAAGGCTCCTTTGAGGAGTCCTGGACGGAGGTGAGCTGTAGGGGGGTGGGGGGGGGGGGGGGGTTTGGGCACAGGGTATGTAATTCTTGCGGTGGCTGGTAAATGTGCCAGGAGGGTAGGGTGGATTGTTAGGGTTGTTGATGAGGTAATCGCGGTGGGAATGGTCTTTACAGAAAGCAGATAGGGGTGGAGAGGGAAATATATCTCCGATGGTAGGGTCCATTTGTAGGTGGCGGAAATGTCGGCAAATGATGCAGACCATATCGAGGTTGGTGGGGGGTGGAAGGTGAGGACCGGGGGGTTCCATTCTTGTTGCTGATGGAGCGATGTGGTTCAAGGGTGGAGGTGGGGGAAGTCAATGAGATACGCTTGAGGGCATCATCAACCATGTGGGAGGGGAAATTGCAGTCTTTGTAGAAGGATGCCATCTGGTAAGTTCTGTGTGGAACTGGTCCTCCTGGGAGCAGATGCATTGGAAATGGAGGAATTGGGAATAAGGAATAGCATTTTGTACAGGGGGCAGGATGGGAGGAGATGTAATTCAGGAAATATCATTGCACAGAGATGCAAATATAGAGATGCAAATATATTAATAGGAACACACACACACACACACACACACACACACACACACACACACACACACACAGAGAAAGGCACACAGTGACATGCATCGACAAAAGAAATAAACATAATTACAGACAGAAGCACACAGACACATAGCAGACATACAAACACACATGGAATTATACAGCACAGAAACAGAACCTTCAGTCCAACAAGCCCATGCTGACCATAATCCCAAATGAAACTCGTCCCATCTGCCTGTCCCCATATTTTACCAAACCTTCTCTTATTCATGAATTGATCTAAATGTCTTTTAATCAAGGTTTGTGCGAAGATTTGTAGCTCGGGTGCTTGTTGTTGTGGTTCTGTTCGCCGAGCTGGAAGTTTTTGTTGCAAACGTTTCGTCCCCTGGCTAGGAGACATCATCAGTGCTCTGGAGCCTCCTACGAAGCGCTTCTTTGATGTTTCTTCCGGTATTTATCGTGGTCTGTCCTTGCCGCTTCCGGGTGTCAGTTTCAGCTGTCCGCTGTAGTGGTTGGTATATTGGGTCCAGGTCGATGTGTTTGTTGATGGAGTTTGTGGATGAATGCCATGCCTCTAGGAATTCCCTGGCTGTTCTCTGTCTGGCTTGCCCTATGATAGTAGTGTTTTCCCAGTCGAATTCATGTTGCTTGTTGTCGGAGTGTGTGGCCACTAGGGATAGCTGGTCTTGTCGTTTCGTGGCTAGTTGATGTTCATGTATGCGGATTGTTAGCTGTCTTCCTGTTTGTCCTATATAGTGTTTTGTTCGGTCCTTGCATGGTATTTTGTAAACTACATTAGTTTTGCTCATGTTGGGTATTGGCTCCTTTGTTCTAGTAAGTTGTTGTCTGAGTGTGGCTGTTGGTTTGTGTGCCGTTATGAGTCCTAAGGGTCGCAGTAGTCTGGCTGTCAGTTCTGAAACGCTCCTGATGTATGGTAGTGTGGCTAGTCCTTTTGGTTGTGCATTTTCCTCGTTCCGTGGTCTATCTCTTAGGCATCTGTTGATAAAGTTGCGCGGGTATCCGTTTTTGGCAAATACCTTGTATAGGTGTTCCTCTTCCTCTTTTCGCAGTTCTGGTGTACTGCAGTGTGTTGTAGCTCTTTTGAATAGTGTCCTGATGCAGCTTCGTTTGTGTGTGTTGGGGTGGTAACTTTCATAATTTAGGACTTGGTCTGTGTGTGTTGGTTTCCTGTGTACCCTTGTGGTGAATTCTCCGTTCGGTGTTCTCTGTACTATCACGTCTAGGAATGGGAGTTGGCTATCCTTTTCTTCTTCTCTCGTGAATCCGATTCCTGTGAGTGTGGCGTTGATGATCTGGTGTGTTTTTTCTATTTCCGTGTTTTTGATGATTACAAACGTGTCATCGACATATCTGACCCAGAGTTTGGGTTGAATTTGTGGTAGGGCTGTTTGTTCTAACCTTTGCATAACTGCCTCTGCTATGAGTCCCGAGATTGGTGATCCCATGGGTGTTCCGTTGATTTGTTCGTATATCTGATTGTTGAATGTAAAGTGTGTGGTGAGGCACAGGTCTAGTAGTTTAAGTATGCCGTCTTTGTTGATAGGTTCTGCCTCCTGTTTTCTGTTCTGTATGTCCAGTAGGTTGGCTATTGTTTCTCTGGCTAGGGTTTTGTCAACCAAAGTGAACAGTGCCGTCACGTCGAATGAGATCATGGTTTCTTCTTTGTCTATGTGTGTATTCCTGATGGCGTCCAAGAATTCCTGTGTTGATTGTATGGAGTGTTTGGATCCGCTGACTAGGTGTTTCAGTTTCTGTTGTAGTTCTTTGGCCAGTTTGTATGCTGGTGTCCCTGGTAGTGATACTATGGGTCTGAGTGGGATGTCTGGTTTGTGTACTTTGGGTAGTCCATAGAATCTGGGGGTGTTGTTACTTTCCGGTTTCATTCTTCGTAGGTCAGCTTTGGTTATCTGTCCATACTTTTTGTAGATTCCTTAGTGTGTTATTTATTCTATTGGTGAGTTGTGGTGTGGGGTCAGAATCCTTCATTTGTTAGGTGTTGGTGTCTGCTGGTAGGTGTTGTGCTTTTTTGATGTAATCTGATTTATCTAGGATTACAGTCATTCTGCCTTTATCTGCTGGTAGTATGATTATGTTCTTATCATTTCTTAGTGCTTTCAGTGCTTCCCTCTCCTTGGTGTTGAGGTTATGTGTTTGTCTTTTTCTTATCATCATAGGTACGACCGTTTGTCTAACTGTTTGTTGTGTCTCTTCAGTCAGTCCATTGTTCCTGAGTGTGCATTCTAGTGCTGCTAGGAAGTCTGCTGTCTTGGCATCCCTGTGGTTGTAGTTGAGTCCCTTGGCCAGTATAGTTCTTTCCATGTCTGTGAGCTGTCTGTGGGAGAGGTTTTTAACCCAGGTGTGTGTTGTAGTGTCTTCTTTTTTGTGTGTTAGTTTGGCCATTTTTTCTTTCAATGCCGTTTTTTTGTGATGTGTTGTCCTGTTCTGTCCTATAGTGACCGCCTGTTCTATGGTCCGGGTCCATTCATGATTAGTGGTCTTTGAAAGTAACGACTTTTGACGCGCAATTTCTTGTTTGTATTTGTGCAGTCGGTTGTGAGCATCTGTGATCATTACCTGGATCATCCTGAGTCCGTTCTGCTTGGCTGTTTCCCTGGCTTGTGGATTATTGACTGGTGGTCTGTACCTGACACATTGTGGAAGGATTTGATTCTTTCGGCATTCGTGTAGGAACCGGAGTTGTTCATATGTGGCGCTTAGGTGGTTAGCGCAGGATTCCCATTTCCTGCCTTGTCTCAGCATCTCTCGCCCGTAAGTGTTCAAGGTTTGTGCGAAGATTTGTAGCTCGGGTGCTCGTTGTTGTGGTTCTGTTCGCCGAGCTGGAAGTTTTTGTTGCAAACGTTTCGTCCCCTGGCTAGGAGACATCATCAGTGCTCTGGAGCCTCCTACGAAGCGCTTCTTTGATGTTTCTTCCGGTATTTATAGTGGTCTGTCCTTGCCGTTTCCGGGTGTCAGTTTCAGCTGTCCGCTGTAGTGGTTGGTATATTGGGTCCAGGTCGATGTGTTTGTTGATGGAGTTTGTGGATGAATGCCATGCCTCTAGGAATTCCCTGGCTGTTCTCTGTCTGGCTTGCCCTATGATAGTAGTGTTTTCCCAGTCGAATTCATGTCTTTTAATCATTTCAACTGTACCCGCTTGCATCACAATCTCTGTAAATTCATCTTACACGTGAGCCTCTCTGTTTTAAAAAAAAGCCCAATATGTCTTTTTATAATATTTCTCTTCTCACCTTATAAATGTCCCCTCGCCTTGTAATCTCCCAGCCCAAGGGAGAGACATCTGCCATTCATCTAATCTATCCTCCTCATGATATTATACATCTCTGTTAGTTCACCTAAGCCACACAACCTGCTGTGCTCCAGTGAACATATCTCAGCATATCTCATCTAATGTTGTAAATCAAACCTACCATTGCTGGCAAAATCCTGGTAGATCTTCGCTGAACCCCCTAAGCTTAATAATACCTGATCTATGACAAGGTGACCACAACTGGTCACAGTATTCCGCAGAAGCATCAGCAACGCCATGTACAACCTTAAGATTATGTCCCAACTCATATATTCAAAAGTCTGAGTGAGGAAGGCATGATATATAAATGCTTCCTGAACAAGCCTTTCCATATGTGATGCAAACTTCAAAACATAGTACCTGAACATTTCTGTTCTACAACACCAAAGCCCCATTTAATCTAGAAATCAGAACCAGGCAATTAAAGATGTTCATAGTTTATCTCAATGGCACAGCATGTTCACCCAATGTCCGAGAGTTGAAGCAAATACCCTGCATCTGTTTAACAATGAGAAATGTCCACTATGTAATTCAGTAAAGTTAACCAGATTGTATAAACCCCTACCGAGGTCAAAGCTGGCACTTAAAAAGGTGATCCAAAATCTGGGCAAGGTTCAGGTGTTGTGTAGTGTGCAGCACCCATGCCTCTGAGTCACAGCTCAGGATTCAACTCCAAATCCTGAACTTGAGCTAGTGTCCCTATCTCCGGACCAGAAGGTCTGGATTCAAGCCCTGATTATCTTGGAGGTGTGTCACAGCATGTCAGAACTGGGTGATGAACAAAACACACAGGGAAATAATGTTACAGATTTAGGGCTTTAGGACAGTTAATGGTACTGTCCCATTTCTGGACTCAAAGGGCTACATTCAAATCATACAGAGCTGTTTCATGATCTATCTGAACAAGTTGATTTAAATTATTTTAGAATTGTGGCTTGATTGAGTAGGAAGAGGTGTCACTATTGAAGTTCAGAACTCAGATCTGGGATGATGGAAAACTTATCGCATCTCCAACGCCCCTCCCCCAAGTCCCTCCTCCCTACCTTTTATCTTAGCCTGCTGGACACACTTTCCTCATTCCTGAAGAAGGGCTTATGCCCGAAACGTCGAATCTCTGGTTCCTTGGATGCTGCCTGACCTGCTGCACTTTTCCAGCAACACATTTTCATTCTGATGGAAAACATAGCCAATTGTATTGATTGGGATCAAATTTACACCTCTAGAAATTTATAAAATTAGGAGGGGCAAGGATAGGTTGAACAGTCAAAGTGTTTTCTCCAGAGTTGGTTGGGGGGATGCAAATCTAGAGGGCATAGGTTTAGGTGAACCGAAAAGATTTAAATGGGACCTAAAGGGCATATGTCTCGGGCAGAGGGTGTATGGGATGAGCTGCCAGAGGATGTCGTGGAGGCTGCTACAATTATATGAAAGATATCTGGATGGGGACATGAAAGGGAAGGGTTTATAGGGAAATGAGCCAAATCATGGCAAATAGGACCAGATTAATTTCAGAGATCTGGTTATCATGGATGAGTTGGACTGAAGGGTCTGTTTCCATGCTGTACAACTCTATACCTCAGTGATCCAATTGATCAAGAATTATTTGTAATCTTAGACAATGTTCTTCACTGTCCACTGTACAGCTAACCTGGGTGGCATCTACAGACCTGCTAATCATACCTGCTTTATTCTAACCTCAGTCATTAGATTAGATTAGATTAGATTAGATTACTTACAGTGTGGAAACAGGCCCTTCGGCCCAACAAGTCCACACCGACCCACCGAAGCGCAACCCACCCATACCCCTACATTTTACCCCTTACCTAACACTGCGGGCAATTTAGCATGGCCAATTCACCTGACCCGCACATCTTTGGACTGTGGGAGGAAACTGGAGCACCCGAAGGAAACCCACGCAGACACGGGGAGAACGTGCTAACTCCACACAGTCAGTCGCCTGAGTCGGGAAATGAACCCAGGTCGCAGGCGCTGTGAGGCAGCAGTGCTAACCACTGTGCCACCGTGCCACCCCCATTGATATAAATGACAAGCAAAAGTGGATGCAGCACCGATCCCTGTGGCTCACCGCTGGTCACAGGCCTCCAGTCTGAAATACAGTCCGGCATGACCAAGACCATGCTCTGTGTTCTGTCATTAGCAGAAACACACAGAAACAGACACACGCACATCACACATTCATACAGAGACACAGACACACTTATGTCTTTAAGGCTGTAGTAGATATATTTTGATTATTAAGGAGATTGGGGTTACAGTGAGAAGGCAGAATAATTGTACTGTGAAACATGCCAGCCACGAACAAACAGCAAATCCTACTCAATGGGCCAAATGGCCTAATTCTGCTCCCAATGTCTTGTGCTCTATGGTCTTCAAGTTTTACAAATGTCCTCTGTGGAGAACATTGTAGATTGAGTTTGGTAAACATTACTGAACAGAGTCAATGGTGATATAGGATAGTTTTGAGGGGATGAATGGCCCAAGTCTTTTCCTATTTAATGTACACTTATTTCTCAAAAGAGGAGGTGACTTGCTGTGTGGTCAGCATACATTAAAATTAACGGGAGGTTAATTTGCAAACCTTCAGCAAAAAAACACACACAATGTGAGTGATGGGAAGTTTTTATTTTGGTGATAAGATGAAACAACCATAAATGATTTAACTGGTGAGAAGTTTCAGAACACGGTGGTCCAGAGGGATTTGTGTATCCTTGTACATAAATTACATCATATTATTCAGAAGATGCAGCAAATGATTTAGATGGTAAATGGAATGATGCTTTTTTATAAAAAGAGTATCATGTTTGATCTGAAGGGTATTTTTGAACATTTGTAGAGAAAATTGCTGAGACCACATCCGAGGCAGGATATGAGGTTATGATCTCCTCAACTGAAAAAAAAACACAATTGGATTTGAAGCTTTTCAGGGATGTTTGTCTTTCCTCAGTATTGGGATGAAGGCATTCTGTTCTGAAGGATTAATGGTTCAGACCTGAGAATGTGAAATGTTCTTATTGATCATATAAAGTCTTGAGGCGAGGGGAGCTGGTAAATAGTTCTTGCGTGGGAGAATAAAACTGGGGAAGTAATTTAAGAAGACAATGCAGTCATTTCAACAGAGACATTGTGAAGACATTAAGTGTTTTAGTTTTAAATTACGTGGTACATATAAACACATCTTTAAATCAAATGGGGGCATTTGTTGCTAATGAAATGGTGCTGTGTACAATAGCAACAATGATATAGCTAAATGGAACAGGAGGTGTGGTGGAGTCATATAGTACAGACAGGGCTACCTCACATGGTTCAGTTTGGCTTCAGATAACATTATTGTGTGAATGAACTCAGAGAGGAAAAAGTGTAACTTTCCTGAGTAGGAATGGCCTATTGCTCCCTCTCTCTTTTCCTCTTCCTACTCACAGCAATGTTTGCAAGCTTATACACTTGATATTCATCTTTACCCCTCTTGGAGGTTTCCTGTTAAGCATTGATTGCAATCTTCCCACTGCCTAAAGCAAAGCGAATTCAGCCAAATCCAACTCTTCCAGGAAGATATCCCATTGACAGCAGCTTGTGTAAGCAGGAAAACTTCAGATGCTGAATAACGTTTTGGATAATCTGTTTGTTTTCCTTTTATTTTGAGTTCAATTAAAATAGTTGGCCAAAGTTCTTTCAACTTAGCACTCTCTACATTTAGTTTTTCTGTTTGCCATCAGATGTGTGTATGTGTGTGACTTTATTGTATGTGGGACTGAGTGTATGACAGATGATGTATTGTGATGATGTTCTCCCTTTAACAAGGGTATTTTGTCTCTTTTTTTATTGAGAGAGGTCATAAAAACAGAGGTGAAGAAATGTCTGCTTTAACAATGGCAGAGGGGAGGCCAGTTCTCCCAGTTCAGGTTTACTTCTAGTTTGGTTCAATTGTAGCAGAGAAGCTGCTGCAGAAAGAAAAGATTCCAAGCTTCAGCAGATGAGTCTTGCCTGTCTTTTCACTCTGCAATCTCTCCTGCCTGTAAGAACCTGTGTTGGCTTTTACCTTTCTCCAAGGGGTGTATTTACAGGATATTATATGAACTGAAACAGTTCATTCGGTAATTTTCTGAATCGGGTCAGTTGACTTCTCAAATAGTTAAGTTACTCTAAATTCTGTTTTCTGGAAGCTGAGTGGTTTGATCACACCTGGAATACCCACTTCACATCTGCTTTTACAATACAAAATGTTAAAATTTACGCCACCTTCTTAAAATACTTTAAGGGGAGTCTGGCCTGTCCATAACAGAATATGTAAGTGTGTGTGTGTGTCTGTGTTTGTTTCCGTATGTGCCTGTGTGTGAGTGTGTCTGTGTGCATCTATATGTGTGTGTTTGTGAGTGTATTAGTGCATGTGTATCAATGTGAGTGTGTGTGGGTGTGTCTGTGTGTGAGTGTGTCTGTGTGTGTGTTTGTGATTTTGTCTGCGCGTGTCTGTGTGAGTTTGTGTGTGTGACTGTGTGTGTTTGTATCTGTGTGTGTCTAAGTGACTTTGTGTATGTGTGCTTGAGTGTGTGTAAGAGACTCTGTGTGTGTGTCTCACTGTGTGGGTATGGTGTGTGTGTATTATCTGGAGCATTTTTAGATAAATATTAATGCACATAAATATGTTACATTTGCAATATCTAATCTGTCATTCATCTTTCCATCATAATTTGAGTAAATTTGCTTTCATCATAAACTCTTCAAGGAGAAAGTGAGGTCTGCAGATGCTGGAGATCAGAGCTGAAAATGTATTGCTGGAAAAGCGCAGCAGGTCAGGCAGCATCCAAGGAACAGGAGATTCGATGTTTCGGGCATATTCGACATTTCCTGAAGAAGGGCTTATGCCCAAAACGTCGAATCTCTTGTTCCTTGGATGCTGCCTGACCTGCTGCACTTTTCCAGCAACACATTTTCAGCTCTGATCACAAACTGGCTGTTTTAGCAGATTAAAGAAACCTACCCACTTTGTTTCTAACAATGGACCTGACCCACTCTCAGAACCATATCACCAAGCTGGTTACAATGAAAATTTGTGGTGATCAATGGAAGAGTGGGATAGGAAATGGAAACAGAGACTGTAAAACCTAGAGAACTACAGACCGGTGAGCCTGACATCAGCGTTGGGTAAGCTGTTGGAAGGGACTTGGACCGAGGATTTACATGTATTTGGAAAGACAAGGACTGATTCAAGATAGTCAACAGAGAGTTGTGTGTGGGTAATCGTGTCTCACTAACTTGATTGAGTTTTTTGAAGAGGTGACAAAGAAGATTGATGAAGGCAGTTTGGTAGATGCTGTTTATATGGACTTCAGCAAAGCTTTCGAGAAGGTTTCGAGAAAGTGGAGTTGAAGGTATACAGAATAGTGAAGGCACGCTCACCTTCATTGGTCAGTGCATTGAGTATAGGAGCTGTGATGCCATCTTACAGCCATACAGGACCCTGGTGAGGCCATTTTGCAAAACCTAAGCATGGTTTGGTTGGCTCTGTTAAAGAAAGGATGTTGTTAAACTTGAGACAGTGCGGGAAAGATTGACTAGGATATTTTTCTATGGAGTGTCGAACGCTGAGCTGTGAATTTACAGAAGTTTATAAAATCATGAGAGGCATGAGTAGAGTAAATAGAAAAGGTCAATTTCTCTGGGGGTGGAGGCGTTCAAAACTAGAAAGCATAGCTTTAAGGTGAGAGGTGAAAGAGTTTAAAAGGACCTTCAGGTCAACAAAAACTGCATGAATTTAAGTAAAACTCTGTTATCTCACTTTTTAGATTAGAATCAATCTAAACATCAGGTCATAGACAGAGAACACAGGGGGCTAACACCTTCAACATAGCTATCACCATTGTCAACAGCTAACCCGAGAATGCAACTTTAAAAAAAGGTTTTGTGATTTACACATGAAAGAAGTGAAACTATCACTGTATGCTAACAGATGAAAGGCTTAACAGACAATCAATTTTTCAATGTATAATTTCAGTTACATCACACTGCAAATTTTTGCGATAAATTCTGTGTTACGATCGAGCCCTCCACAATCACCTGATGAAGGAGGGTCGCTCCGAAAGCTAGTGTGCTTCCAATTAAACCTGTTGCACTATTGTGGGCGGCATGGTGGCACAGTGGTTAGCACTGCTGCCTCACAGCGCCTGAGACCCGGGTTCAATTCCCGACTCAGGTGACTGACTGTGTGGAGTTTGCACGTTCTCCCCGTGTGTGTGTGGGTTTCCTCCAGGTGCTCCGGTTTCCTCCCACAGTCCAAAGATGTGCGGGTCAGGTGAATTGTCCATGCTAAATTTGCCCGTAGTGTTAGGTAAGGGGTAAATGTAGGAGTATGGGTGGGTTGCGCTTTGGCGTGTCGGTGTGGACGTGTTGGGCCTGTTTCCATACTGTAAGTAATCTAGTAACCTGGTGTTGTGTGATTTTTAACTTTGTACACCCCAGTCCAACACCGGCATCTCCAAATCATGACTTATTTCAACACTGTAGCTGAAATATAACCAAACAAAGGAATTTAGAATAACTTAAATCTACTGGAAAATTTAACGCAATAATTGGTACAGTAAGTATAACTGATTAACTGTTCCAAAACAGCAACAGCCCATTAACATATCCCATTCCCTGGCTAAAAGGAAAATTCACACACAGATTCTCAGATGCATTTCTCCAATCCTATAAGGAAAAAAGACTTCCAGAGAAAATTGAGAGAGTAGAAGTCAGGTGCATGCATTGAATCTTCCAACAACTTCTGATGCGTCTGAAAAACCAAACCCAGAATTCCTAATCTGTAAGAGCTGGCCCCACCCATTCAGGCTACACTAGAGATAACCCAAGGCCACCCAATGTGTTTATTCAAGTGCTCTTAACTGGCCGGTGTTGCACCTCTTGTTCAATCTCTCTCTTCAAAGAAACCAGGACAAAATAACCATTGAAAGCTACAGCATTGTCACACCAGTTAGCACACAGAGCAGTTAAACAGAAACCATGGGGAGCCGAATAATGCTCTTGGCCATTTCCAGTCGGGCAAAGAAGAAGCTATTCAGTACCTTCAGTCACTTACACAGGAACACGAGGAGGCCGTTCAGTCCCTCGGGTCACTTGTACGTGGGGAGAATGAGGTAATTGATGTTCAAATTACGTCAAAACTTTTAAATGTTAAAAAAAAGCTGAGCACTGTTCTGGCAAAATGCATAGAAACAGAGATAGCTACTTGGAACCCGTGTTTCAGCACGAAATTCAAATTCACACCTCAACTCTAAAAGACCAATTAACCAGACCGAACAGCCGAGACTGAAAATTAAGTTTACACTTTGGCCTACCCCAAACCAGACATTAGGAGGGCTATATAAATACCAAGATATTAAACTCCATCAGTATTCATGCACAGAGATACCGGATATTCCACTTATCCCAAATCCATGCTCTAAACATGATACTCATTACATTGACTATAAATGTGCAAACATGCACAATTACAGTCCTTTTCAAGTCTGTTGTACTCCTGCCACCGAATGCCTCCATCTCTCATTCGAGTCTCTACAATGTGTAGGCAGTCACACTTGCTTGTGCTGCACAGGCACAAGTTTTAAATTGAATGTTTGTAACAACAAGCTCCATCTAAACAGTTGAGCATTTTTGTCCTTAGATTTCTCCATAAACTTCAATCGGTTATGATCAGTGTATAGAGAGTCATAGAGATATACAGCATGGAAACAAACTCTTGGGTACATCCCGTCCATTCTGTCCAGATATCCCAACCCAATCTAATCCCACCTACCAGCACCTGGCCCATATCCCTTCAAAACCTTCCTATTCATATACCCATCCAAATGCCTCTTAAATGTTGTAATTGTACCAATGTGCACCACTTTGTCTGGCAGCCCATCAGGTCTCTTTTATATCTTTCCCCTTTCACCCGAAACCTATGCCCTCAAGTTCTGGACTCTCAGACCCAAGGGTCTTTGTCTATTTATTCCATCCATGCCCCTCATAATTTTTTCAAACCTCTATAAGGTCACCACTCAGCCTTCGATGTTCCAGGGAAAACAGCCCCAGCCTGTTCAGCCTATCCCTATAGCTCAAATCCTCTAACCCTGGCAACATCCTTGTAAATCTTTGCTGAACCCTTTCAAGTTTCACAACACCTTTCCGATAGGACGGAGACCAGAATTGCACACAATATTCCAACAGTGTCCTACACGTCCTCAACATGACATCCCAACTCCTCTACTGAATATTCTGACAAATAAAGAAAAGCATACCAAATACCTTCTTCACTATCCTATCTACCTGTGACTCCACTTTCAAGGAGTAATGAACCTGCACTCCAAGGTCTCTTTGTTCAACAACACTCCCTCGGACCTTACCATTAAATGTATAAGTCCTGCTAAGATTTGCTTTCCCAAAATGCAGCACCTTGCATTTATCTGAATTAAACTCCATCTGCCACTTCTCAGCCCTTTCGCCCATCTGGTCAAGATCTGGTTGTAATCTGAGGTAAGCCTCTTCGCTGTCTACTACACCTCCAATTTTGGAGTCATCTGCAAACTTACTAACTGTACCTCTTACGCTCGCATCCAAATCATTATGCTCACATTTCAGCCCATCTCTGCATCCTGTCAATGTCCCACTGCAGCATACAACAGCCCTCTATACTGTCAACAATACCTCCAACCTTTGCATCGTCTGCAAACTTGCTGACCCATCCTTCAATCCCGTCATCCAAGTCATTAATTAAAATTACAAACAGTAGAGGCCCAAGGATAGGGCTCTGTGGAACACCAGTCACCACTGACTTCTAGGCAGAATATACCACTTTTACTACCACTCGCTGTCTTCTGTTGGCCAGCCAATTCTGTATCCAGTCAACTAAGTTCCCCTGTATCCCTTTCCTCCTGACCTGCTGAATGAGCCTACCATGGGGAATTTTATCAAATGCCTTGCTGAAGTCCACATACACCACATTCACAGCTCGACTCTCATCAACTTTTCTAGTCACATCCTCAAAGAAATCGATAAGGGTTGTGAGGCATGACCTGCCCCTCACAAAGCTGTGTTGACTGCATTTAACAAGCCATGTTTGACTGTCTTCAATATCTAGTATGGCTCAATATGATCACCTCTTCAAATCTGTTAGAGGCAACAAGAAACTTGTTCACACCTCCATACCATAACTCCACCATCAAGGAAGTAGTGAAGTGAAATATCTCACAACTGTCTGGAAAACGATGAGGTACTTTGGTTTCTAATTAGGAGGTCACAGCTGCATAAACTGAACCTGATGTGGTCTCACCAATGCTCTGTACAGATGAAGCAAATAATACTGAACATATGTATTCAATACCCTTCACAAGAAACAACAGCTTGCTGTTTACTATGCAAATTCGTTGCTGCATCTGCACACTAAGTTTATGTCATTCATGTATCAGGACACACAATTCATCTGCACTGCTCATTTCTGCAATCTCATTCTGTTTAAATAGTTTACTGTTGATTTATCCTTCCTGCCAAATTGACAAATTCTCCTAAACCACATCACACTGTTCCTGCTGAATATTTGTTCACCCACTTTCCCCGTCTAATTCCTATTAATACCTCTATATCTCCATTTGACAACTTATTGAAGGATTTCCTTGGTGCATTGGGTAATTGAGATCCTATGCATTCTCAGTTTCAGAGCATACACTCAGATAGCATTTGTTCAAAGACAATTAGCATTCCACTGTTTCAGAATTCTCATCCTTTATTAACGTCTCGAGTAACAATTCAAACCAATGGACATTTAACATGAGGAAATCTGATTATACAATCAAGTTCTCTTTCATTCAGCCAATTAGAGAGGCCTGAGGGGGTTATTTATCTGATTCTCACCTTGGCCTCCCTTAATACTGAAACCTTCACTTACTATCAATACCAAGGATTTTGTTAGGATGGAATATTATTGGGGTTCCTGACAGTTCGTGGGATGGTACTGAGTCTAATGTTGCATGAATAAAAGAACAGTCATGTGGAAGAGGCCCAAAACCTGCAAGCCCTTGGCAAAGTGGGAGAGGGGGTATTGAAGTGTTCATCCCTGGGATGATGGGGTTGTTTAGTGCGTGTGTCCCAGAGATGTTCTCTGAAGCACTCAGCAAGTAGGCTTCCTGTCTCCCCAATGTAGAGCAGACTGCACTGGGACTAATGGGTACAGTAAATGTCGTGTGTGCAAGTGGAGGTGAAACTTTGATGGATATGGAGGACTCCTTTGGGGCTTGACGGATGTGAGGGGGAAGGTGTAGGCACAGGTTTTGCAATTCCTGCGGTGGCAGGGGATGGTGCCAGCAAGGGGAGGAGTTGGTGCAGGGCGTGGATCTGATGAGGGAGTCGCAGAGGGAATGGTCTTTACAGAAAGCAGATAGGGTTGGGGAGGGAAATATATCTCTGGTTGTGGGGTCCGTCTTTAGGTGGTGGAAATGGCGGAAGATGATCCGATGTATGTGGAGGTTAGTGGAATGAAAGGTGTGGACCAGGACAGTGTTGGGGGGGGTGGGGGGGGGGGGGGGGTCGTCTGTCCTTGTTACAGTTGAGGGGTCTGGTTCGAGGGCAGAGGTGCAGGAAGTGAATGAGATGTGCTGGAGGGCACCATCGACCATGTGGGAGGGAAAATTGAAGTCTTTGAAGATGGAGGCCATCTGGTGTGTTTTGTGGTGGAACCTGTCCTCCTGGGAGCACATTCGGAGGAATTGGGAATAAGGGACAGCATCTTTGCAGGAGGCATGGTGGGAGGAGGTATGATCCAGTTAGCTGTGGGAGTCGATGGGTTTGTAGAAGATGTCCGTGTTGTGTCAGTCACAGTTGATGGAAATGGAGTGGTCCAGGAAGGGGAGGGGAGGGGGTTGTCCCAGATTGTGCAGGTGAACTTAAGTTCTGACTGGAATGTATTGGTGAAGTTGCTGAACTATTCAACCCCTTCGTGGGAGCACGAGGGTGGCACCAATACAGTCATTAATGTAGCGGAGGAAAAGGTGGGGAATGGTGCCGCTGTAACTGCGGAAGATGGACTGTTCCTCATAACCAACAAAGAGACAGGCATAGCTGGGGCCCAGGCAGGTGCCCATGGCTACCACTTTCTCCTGGAGGAAGTGGAAGGATTCAAAGGAGAAATTTAAGAGCAAGAGGTCAGCCAAATGAATGAGAATGTCAAAGGAAAGGTACTGGTGGGGACATCAGGAGAGGACGAAACAGAGGACTTAGAGGCCTTCACCATGGTGGATAGAGCTGTATAAGGACTGGATGTCCCTGGTGCAGATGAGCATTGCGGGTCGGGGAAACTAAAGTCTTGGAGGAAGTGGAGTGTATGGATGGTGTCCCGAACGTATGTCGGGAGTTCCTGGATTGGGGATTTAGTATCAAGGTATGTGGAGATGGGTTTGGTGGGGCAGGAGCAGGCTGAGACAATGGGTGGGTCAGGACAGTCAGGTTTGTGGATCTTGGGTAGAGGGAGAACCGGGCGGATTGGTATTCCCAAACAATGAGGTGGAAGCTGTAGGTGGGAGATCTCTTGAGGTGATGAGGTTGTGTATGGTCTGGGCGATGATCGTTTGGGGAGGTCATGGTCAAGGGAGCAGTAGACAGAGGTGTCTTCAAGTTGGTGCCTGGCGTCAGTGATATTGAGGTCTGTGTGCCACACCACCAATGCGCCCCTGCCCCCTTGTCTGCTGGTTTGGTAGTGAGGTTGGGGTTGGAGCAAAGGGAGTGGAGGGCTGCGTGTTGCAAGGTTGAGAGGTTTGATTGTGTGATGGGGGAGAACAGATTGAGGCGGATAATGTCGCGCTGGCAGTTTGAAATAAAGAGATCAAGGCCGAGTAACAGACCAGCATGAGATGTCCACATGGGTGGGGTGTGTTGGAGGCGGGAGAAGGGGTCCTCAGAGGGTGGGCGGGAATCTCAGTGAAAACAGGAAGCCCGGAGACGGAGATGGCGGAAGAAAAGTCCGATGTCACAACGTGGTTTTTTTGAAATAGTGTTACATTGTATTCTAAACACCAAACTTTCTAATGAGCTGTCACTAAATATCATGTGATGCTCTAATTGGTCGGAAGGTGCAGCATAAACACTGACTTCAAGAATTTACACCAGTGTTTAGCCCAGTCAGTGCACCAGGATTCAGAATTAAATCACAACAGTATGTACAGATCCAATGTTAACTTTCAGAGTCCTACTTGTTTACTTACACCTGACCTCAATAAACTTAGAGTCTGCTTTGCTGTCATAACTGTCAGTATCGTGAGGGGACAAGGCCATTCATTGCATCTTCAATTCCTGCTCTAGGTCATCTGTCCTCTCTGTATTTGCACTCTGTCAGCACGATGGGCTCTGCTGCTTTAATCAGTACGTCCTTTCTGTCACTTATAATGCTGAGCTTTTATTATCTTTTATTTTACTTCCTAACCTTTCACCCTTCAGTGTGGAAATTTTACACAGACTGGAGGAATTCCTGAAGACGGTAAGTGCTGAAGGACTGAGAGAGGTTACAGAGACAGGGAATGTTGAACGTCTGAAGTAGGTTACAAAGAGAGGGAGAATTGTGGTGTTCTGGAGGAAGATGCACAGTGGAGGAGGTTTACTGAGTCTCAAACAGGTTATAATGTTACAAAGGACTGTAGATTGGAGACAAGGTTACAAAGTTAAGGACGGTGTCTGTTTATGGGCAATGTCCTCAACTGATACAGTGGGTCCAAGTCTGGAGTTAGTTACAGAAATATGGAGTGCCACAGGGCCTGGGCACCTTTACAGCACGATGAAGGGTTGGAGAAATAATGGCAGCTTATTCATTAACAAGATGAATATGGAGAATTATCTGAAGATTGTACAAGTTATAGTTGATGCAGGATGTCATTCTCCTCAGCAATCCTGTTCACATTCTCTTCCAAGGGTCATATCCTATGGTTTCCTTATTTATTTTGCTTTTTTCTTTTTGACAGAAATTCTCTATTTACTGGTCTCCTCGTGACCCTGCTTGCTACCTGTCCCATCATTGTGTGTGGCTCTGACTCCTTTGTGGACGCTTTGGAGAGGGTGCAGAGAAGGTTTATGAGGATGTTGCCTGGTATGGAAGGTGCTAGCTATGAAGAGAGGTTGAGTAGGTTAGGATTGTTCTCATTAAGAAAAAGGAGATTGAGGGGGGACCTGATTGAGGTTTACAAAATCATGAAGGATATAGACAGGGTGGATAGAGACAAGCTTTTTCCCAGGGTGAAGGATTCGATAGTGAGAGGTCATGCTTTCAAGGTGAGAGGTGGAAAGTTTATGAGGATATACGTGGCAAGTACTTCGCACAGAGGGTGGTGCCCGTCTGGAATGCGTTGCCAGCAGAGGTGGTAGAGGCAGGCACGGTAGATTCATTTAAGATGCGTCTGAATAGATGCATGAGTAGGTGGGGAGCAGAGGGATACAGATGCTTAGGAATTGGGCGACAGGTTTAGACAGTAGATTTGGATCGGCTCAGGCTTGGGGGGCTGAAGGGCCTGTTCCTGGGCTGTAAATTTTCTTTGTTCTTTGTTCTACTCTTTCTGACCCCTGTTCCTCTGAAGTGAATATCTAACTCTTGAGTGCCAGCTCTCTGACGTGTGGGCGCATACATGAGGATCAGTGGTGTGCTGAAGTCCATATACACCACATTCACAGCTTGACCCTCATCAACTTTTCTAGTCACATCATCTGATGAAGGAGCGTCAGTCCGAAACCTAGTGTGCTTCCAATTAAACCTATTGGACTATAACCTGGTGCTGTGTGATTTTTAACTTGTACACCCCAGTCCAACACTGGCATCTCCAAATCATGCCTTCTTTCCCCGGTTTTTTTTCCATGCTGCTGATCCATAGTTCAGGCTGATTAACTACGCCCCCCACCCCCCTACATCCCTTTACTTTCCATTGTTTAGGGCTATGTGAAGTTGGTTTTGTAACCCCAGGGTTAATACTTGTCTATTGCTGTCTGGATATTTGTGCTGCTCTCAGTTGTTTTGTCTATTCACGAATTTATGAATAGACATTAGGGGATATTTCAACATGCTCCTCAACTGCTCTCTGAACTTGGACTGAGTAGCCACGTAAATAAATGTGTTTGTGCAACAATTTAAATTTCTCAGCATGTAGGCAAGCACTTCCAATATCCCAACAGAACTGACGATGGAATCATCAAAATCAAAAAAATATATAATGTAAACAAACCACAGGAGGATGAAAGTGCCCGATATGGTAAAGAGTAAAATCATCGACTTCCTTCTGCTCTCCATCTCTTGGTCACTGTGTTTTTCATCTTTGTTTTGATGCTTCAGTCCCATACGGACCCGACTGGCCATTAAAATGTGTCTGACTGTCATCGCATTGAATAACAGAATTAAACCGAATGGTAATAATGGTGTTAAAACCTTTTCAAATATCCTAAATCCAGTCCACCACGGATTGCTAAAATAGATTTGCTTATTAGAACAGCGCCATTCTACATCGTTAATTACCCACTTAGGTTTATATCTGAAGTAAATGGGAATGTTTTTTACACATAGGAGAATGCCAGTTGTTGCGAGAACCACAGTCGCAGTTTTCTTGGTGCAATATTTCAATTTTAGTTTCTGGCAAGAAATGGCAACAAATCGATCAAAAGTGAAAGTCACGGTGAACCAGACAGAACAGTCTATGGCTACACGAATCACAACATAGAGAGGTCGACACACAGAAGTGAGCTTCACGACATTCAATGGGAAATAATAATTATTGATTCGACGAAGGATGATCTCAGTGATAATGACCAGGAGATCTGCCAATGCCATGGCCACCAGGTAGCAAGTGGTGCAAGAGGAGAGTCCACACTTTCCCTGAGACAGGGTCACAATTGCAATTATATTAACTGCAAAAAATAAAGAAAGACTCAGTGAACAAAGTTAATGTTTCGAGGACAAATGACATCAGATCTGAGCTGAGGTACAGATTATATTTGTACAGAAACATGCACTAGGACCTTGTCACAAATAAAAACAATCTCAAACATTAATTTCTATTTCTGAACCTGTTCACCCACTGCTCTTCTGATAGTTACAAAACTCAAACATATGTCATTTTCAGCAGTACATGGTCATTAGCATCAAACAGACAACAAGTGGTTGTTACTGAAATTCAGTGCAATTTTAGATTTAGAAATGCTCCGAGTAATTCTCTGATATAGCAGTACAAGCAGGGTCAGACCCACACTACCGTCCTGCCTTCGAGATCATTCCTCTGTAAACACATGACACACAACTGTTGCCATTTCACTTGCAAGCCTATCACCTTCAAGAAATAATTATAGACCATTCCCAATCAGGATGTGTCAACCCAGCTTTTTGCCTTTCAGGTTCCATTAGAATTCCACAAGCTTCACAACAAGGAGCACGTTTCTATTTTTCAATGTGAAGGTGCCATCAATATTTGGTCAATGTGTTTAGTGCATGTTAAACAATCCTCTATATGTGAATACATATGAACTCTAACACCCCAATATGCTCCATGCTAAATGCAACTTTTCAGAGTTTATTAGAACACAAGAAGAAGAAAAGGATGACACTGAACAGGTCAAAACAAAAGGGGAAGTTTAGTAAAAGCACAGGTAAAGTGATTTCTTTGAAGTTTTTAGTGCAAGTGTGTTATAAGGTATCACATTCTTAGCTCAGATTGAGAGGGTCATGACTAAGTGCCTGTTCGAGCATCTGATCTTATTCTTGAAATTGACATTTTAGTGCAATGTTAATGGAGTGCTGCAATTGTCAGAGATCCCATCTTAAACCAAGTCTTTGTTTGGCTGCTCAGGGAATGATATAAGATGAGACAGAACTATTTTACTAGAGCAGTAAGTGCTCACACGTCCTGATTTATATTCCCTCCTCAATGAATAGGACATGAGGAAATATATTCAATAAAAGAATATTTGTGCATTTATGCAGTGGATTTCACCAGTTTGAATACCAACTGTGTCTCAGTTAGGAATCCACTCACCTATGACAATAAGTTTTTTGCTTAAGTCCCACTCCAGTGCTTGAGCACAAAAATATACGAGGACACTGATAAACTTCAAGATGGCATTGACAGAGTGATAGAGTGGGCAACACCATGCCAGACAAAACTTAATGCAGAGAAGTGTTTATTGATACATCTTGATAAGAACTATTGAGGAGAGGCAGCATAAAACAATTCTAAAGGAATTATAAGAACACAGAGCCCTGGAGTTGTCTGCACACAGATCACTGATGGTGGCAGTGCAGAGTAACACACATTCAGGATCCTGTACTCTATGAATAGAGGTATCGAATACACAATCGAGAAGGTTATGATGTCAAAACACTGATTCACCATCAACCAGAGTATTCCATAATTATGAGCACTTGAGGAAATGTGAAAGGTTTAAAAACGGTTTCAGTAAAGATTTATGAAAATCTTTGCAGGAATAAATCATTTTAGTCACGTGGATAGATTATGAATGTAGGTTTGCTCACTAAGCTGAAAGGTTCATTTCCAGACGTTTCATCACCCTCTTAGGTAACATCATCAGTAGGCCTCAGACGAAGCACAGTTGATAATTCATAGAACATAGAACATAGAAAAATCCAGGGCAGTACAGGCCCTTTGGCCCTCCATGTTGCGCCGACCGAAGCCTACCTAACCTACACTAGCCCACGATCCTCCATATACCTATCCAATGCCCATTTAAATGCCCATAAAGAGGGAGAGTCCACGTCTGCTATCTGGCAGGGCATTCCATTAACTCATGACTCGCTGAGTAAAGAATCTACCCCTGACATCAGTCCTATACCTACCACCCCTTAATTTAAAGCTATGCCCCCTTGTAATAGCTGACTCCATTCTTGGAAAAAGGTTCTCATGGTCAACCCTATCTAAACCCCTAATCATCTTGTACACCTCTATCAAGTCACCCCTAAACCTTCTTTTCTCCAATGAAAACAGCCCCAAGTGCCTCAGCCTTTCCTCATACGATCTTCCTACCATACCAGGCAACATCCTGGTAAACCACCTCTGCACCCGTTCCAGTGTCTCCACATCCTTCCTATAGTATGGCGACCAAAACTGCACACAATACTCCAGATGCGGACACACCAGAGTTTTATACAACTGCAACATGACCTCAGGACTCCGGAACTCAATTCCTCTACCAATAAAAGCCAGTACGCCATATGCCGTCTTCACAGCACTATTTACCTGGGTGGCAACTTTCAGAGATCTGTGTACATGGACACCAATATCCCTCTGCTAATCCACACTACCAAGTATCCGACCACTAGCCCAGTACCCCATCTTCTTGTTACTCTTACCAAAGTGAATCACTTCACACTTAGCTACGTTGAACTCCATTTGTCACCTTTCTGCCCAGCTCTGCAGCTTATCTATATCCCGCTGTAACCTGCCACATCCTTCCTCACTGTCAACAACTCCACCGACTTTCGTATCATCCGCAAACTTGCTCACCCAACCTTCTAGCCCCTCCTCCATGTCATTTATAAAAATGACAAACAGCAATGGCCCCAAAACAGATCCTTGCGGAACACCGCTGGTAACTGCACTCCAAGATGAACCTTTACCATCAACTACTACCCTCTGTCTTCTTCCAGCCAGCCAATTCCTAATCCAAACCTCCAACTCCCCCTCAATGCCATACCTCCGCATTTTTTGCAGTAGCCTACCCTGGGGAACCTTATCAAACACCTTACTAAAATCCATATACACCACATTTACTGCTTTACCCTCGTCCACCTCCTTAGTCACCTTCTCAAAGAATTCAATAAGGTTTGTGAGGCACGACCTGCCCTTCACAAAACCATGCTGACTATCCTTGATCACATTATTCCTATCCAGATGCTCATAAATCCGATCCCTTACAATTCTCTCTAAGACTTTGCCCACAACAGAGGTAAGACTCACCAGCCTATAATTACTAGGGTTATTCCTACTCCCCTTCTTGAACAAGGGAACCACATTTGCTATCCTCCAGTCTTCTGGCACTATTCCTGTAGACAACGAGGACATAAAAATCAAGGCCAATGGCTCTGCAATCTCCTCCCTTGCTTCCCAGAGAATCCTAGGATAAATGCCATCAGGCCCAGGGGACATATCTATATTCACCCTTTCCAGAATTTCCAACACCTCTTCCCTACATATCGCAACGCCATCCATTCTAATTAATTGTGACTCAATATTCACATCGGCAACAATGGCCTGTTCCTGAGTGAATACTGACAAAAAGTATTCATTCAGTGTCTCCTGAATTTCTTCAGCCTCCACACGCAACTTCCCACTACTATCCTTGACTGGACCTATTCCTACCCTAGTCATTCTTTTACTCCTGACATACCTATAGAAAGCCTTTGGGTTTTCCCTAATCCTACCAACCAAGGACTTTTCATGTCCCCTCCTTTATGCTCTTAGCTCTCTCTTTAGATCCTTCCTGGCTACCTTGTAACTCTCAATCACCCCAATTGAACCTTCACGCCTCATCTTTACACAGGCTGCCTTCTTCCCTTAAACAAGGGATTCCAATTCCTTATTAAACCACGGCTCCCTCACATGACCCTTTCCTCCCTGCCTGACAGGTACATACTTATCAAAGACACTCAATAGTTGCTCCTTGAACAAGCCCCACATATCGATTGCACCCTTCCCTTGAAGCCTACTTTTCCAAACCATACATCCTAAGTCATGCCTCACCGCATCATAATTTCCCTGCCCCCAGTTATAACTCTTGCCCTGTAGTGCACAGTTATCCCTCTCCATCACTCAAGTAAAAGTCACCGAATTGTGGTCACTATGCCCAAAGTGCTCACCTACCTCCAATTCTAACACCTGGCCTGGTTCATTATCCAGAACCAAATCCAGTTTGGCCTCACCTCTTGTTGGCCTGTCTACATATTGTGTCAGGAAACCCTCCTGCACACATTGGACAAACACCGACCAATCTAACGTACTCGAGCTATAGCTTTCCCAGTCAATATCTGGAAAGTTAAAGTCCCCCATAACAACCACCCGATTACTTTCACTCTTCTGCTGAATCATCCTCACAATCCTTTCTTCTACGTCTCTAGGACTATTAGGAGGCCTGTAGAAAACTCCTAACAGGGTGACCTCACCTTTCCTATTTCTAAGCTCAGCCCAAACTACCTCAGATGGCGAGTCTTCATCCATTGTCCTTTCCACTGCTGTAATACTATCTTTGACAAGCAATGCCACACCTCCCCCTCTTTTACCCCCACCTCTGACCCTACTAAAACATTTAAACCCTGGAACCTGCAACAACCAATCCTGTCCCTGTTCTACCCATGTCTCCGTAATAGCCACAACATCGAAGTCCCAGGTACCAACCCATGCTGCAAGTTCACCTACCTTATTTCGCATACTTCTCGCATTGAAGTATACACACTTCAAGCCACCTTCCTGTTTACAGGCACCCTCCTTCGAGATTGATGCCATGTTCCTAACCTCCCTACACTCCAGGTCCTGCACCCCAAAGCTACAGTCTAGGTTCCCATGCTCCTGCAGAGTTAGTTTAAACCCCCTGAAAGAACACTAGCAAAACTCCCCCCAAGGATACTGGTGCCCCTCAGATTCAGTTGTAGACCATCCTGTTTATAGAGGTCCCGCCTTCCCCATAAAGAACCCCAGTTATCCAGAAACTGGAATCCCTCCCTCCTGCACCCCTGTAGCCATGCATTTAACTGCTCTCTCTCCCTATTCCTCGACTTTTTATCACGTGGCACGGGTAACAAACCAGAGATAACAACTCTGTTTGTTCTAACTCTGAGCTCCCAACCTAGCTCCCTAAAAACCTGCCTAACATCCTCATCCCTCTTCCTACCTATGTCGTTGGTGCCAATGTGGACCATGACTTCAGGCTGCTCCCCTTCCCCCTTAAGGACCCGGAAAACACGATCAGAGACATCACGTACCCTTGCACCTGGGAGGCAACATACCAAACGTGAGTCTCTCTCGCCCCCACAAAACCGCCTATCTGTGCCCCAAACTATCGAGACTCCAATAACTATTGCTCTGTTCCTCTCCTCCCTTCCCTCCTGAACAACGGGGACAGGCTCCGTGCCAGAGGTCTGAACCCCATTGCTTACCCCTGGTAAGTTGAGAGGAATGGCCGCAGGGGGTCTCTGCACTGGCTGCTTCCACCCAGTCCCCGTCACTGTCACCCATCTGTCTGCAATCTTTGGAGTTACTACTTCCCTAAAGCTCCGATCTATGACCACCTCTGCCTCCCGAATGATCCTAAGTTCATCCAACTCCAGCTCCAGTTCCCTAACACGCTCTTGGAGGAGCTGGAGATGGGTGCACTTCCTGCAAGTGTAATCAGCAGGGAAGACCATGGCATCCCTCACCTCAAACATGTTGCGAGAGAAACATTGCACTGCCTTCACTGCCATCCCTCTAAAAGTAACCTTAAAAAAAAACTAGGTCTAAACACTAGAATAAGCAAAATGCAGCACTTACCTTCTTACCACAATGGGTCTTATTATTAGGTTAGAGGAGGAGGGCGGGTGGGAGGCTCCACCTCTGTAGTGACTCAGGTTCCTCTCCTGCATGCCTTTATAGGGGAAAAAAACAACTTACCCAGGTAAGCTTGCGCTACACCAGCTTCCGGGTCCGCTCCGCACTTTTTCTAAAAAAAAACTTTCAAATTTAAACCGTTAAACAAACATCACCGAGCCTTCAAGCAGCCACTGCCAAACAGCCCTTACCTGCTCTGCTGACAGAGTGAGCATCTATGGGTCAGAAGTGAAGATGTTTCCAGATGAATGCACAATGTTCAGCACCATTCCAGACTTCTCAGATACTGAAGCTGTCCACATTCAAATGCGATAAATTCAGGCTTGGGTTGACAATCACACCACATAAATGCCAGACTACAACCATGACCAGTAAGAGACAATCTAACCACTGCCCCAGGACATTCAATGGTGTTACTGTCATTGAATCTCCTGTGATCAACAGCTTGGGCATTACTATTGAACAGAAACTCAACCAGACTCTACACATAAACACATTTTCTACAAGAGAAGGTCATTTCTCGGAAGACTGATGTGAGTAACTCACCACCTGTATCCCAAAGTCTGTCCATCATCTGCAAGGAACAAGTCAAAGTGTGGTGGAGTGCTTCCCACTTGCCTGAATGGTATAACTCCAACAACACTCAAGAAACCTGACACCATCCAGGACAAAGCAGCCCGCTCGATTAACTTTACATCAACAAACATCTACTTCCTCTACCACAACGCTCAGTAGCCACAAAGTGTAACATCCACAAGATGGGCTGATCCTCAGACAGCAGCATCTAAACTCACAGCCACGTGTGACCAGGGCAAGAGCATCAAATACACAGGAACATCATCACTTTCAATTTCACCCCCACAACCCAAAATCCTGGTGCCAAGCTACTTGCCATTCTCTCTTGAAAATATATCGCTGTTCCTCCACTGTCACTGGGTCAAAACACTGGAATTACCTTCCTAATGGCATTTGTTTGAACTCACTGTGCATTGACTGCAGCAGTTCTAGAAAGCAAGTCACCACCACCTTCTCAAGAGCAACTACGGATGTGCTATAACTGCTGGCTAGCCAGTGACACCCATGTCCCACAAAATGAATAAAAGAAAGAATGGCTGTCTAAATCAGTTCTCAGTTCTGCCTTTTACATTTTGATTTGTGAAAGTTTTGTGAAGTTAAATTGTCCATAATTATTCCAGCAACAGCATTTTCAGCTCAATTATTCTCTTTATTTTTAGCTGATTTTAATCACTATCCCATAGGCTACTTATTGTAAAGGTGTTTATTTTATTAGAGATATTAATTAACTCTTTTTTTTCATCTTCACATGATATTTTGGGTTTGGCTTCATTAAGAAAGAAACAAACAAGATAATACAACTGTTGGAGGGAGAGGAACTGAATGATTACCAGACAAAAGGTGGTGGGGAACTTAATGAGAATAAATCCCCATGATCCTCAGGGCCATCACTTAAGGAAATAGTTGGTGGTTGTCTTTCAAAATTCTGAATTCTGGGATGGTTCCAAGTTGAGAAATGGGACACCACTATTTTTTTCTAAATGCAGTCAAAGGGAATTGTTGACTGGTCAGGCTGACACCATTAGTGGGGAAAAGTCTGTTGGAAACCATTTGATAGGAGTGACAAGATCAGATAAACTCAGCACAAAGTTACAAAAAGTAATTCTTCCTTGAAAATTACTAGATGTTTTCATGGACATAAATAATAAAATGGGTCAGAGGGGCCATTGTAAGGCTTAAATGGACTTTCAGTGGGCCTGTAGAAGTTCCACATAGAGATTAGCATGTAAAACTAAAGGGTGTGGAATTGAGGGAAGCATACTGACATGAAGAACGTGCCAATTGGAGGACGACAGAAAAGAATAGGAAGAAATGGGAATTCGCCTGACAGACAGGCAGTGACTGGGCAGGTAGCACAGGGATTAATAATTGACCTCATTTATTCATAATACATATTAATGACTTACATGAGGGAACTTAACCTCTTATGCCTAGAACTGCAGACTGCGCAAAGTTGGTTGGGATGGAGAGCTTTGAGGAGTAAGCAGAGATATTTCAGTGTGTTTTGCAGAAGTTGAATGAATGGACAAATTTATAGCAGATCATGTATAATGAGGATAAATGTGAGGTTAGCCCCTTCAGCAAATCCGAAAGTCAGATTATTATCGATATACTGATAGATTGATAATGTGGGAGTTACAATGGGACCTGAGTGCCCTTCTGTACCAGGCAATGAAGGTGAACATGCAGGTGAGCGGGAGGGGAAGAAGATAAGTGACATGTTGGCTTTCAAAGCGAGAGGATTCCAGTAGAAAGTGCAATTATCTCCCACTATTGTATTAACCCCTGGCAGAGCAGAACTGTGGTATGAAGAGAGACTGTCAACTAAGATTATACTCACTGGTCTTCAGAAGAACGGGAGGGGATCTCATCAAATTTGTCAAATTGTAAATACGCCTGAGCAGGTTAACAGACTAAGGATGTTTTGAATGACCCGTGAGTCCAGAATCATCTGTCACAGTCTACGGTTAGGGCATAGGCTATTCAGCACCGAAATCAGTGGCAATTTCTTCACCCAGAGAGAGGTGAGCCTGTGGAATTCTTAGCTGAAAAAGATGTTCAGGCCAAACCATTCAGGAAGGCTTCCGAAATTGTTTATAGATCGCAATGGATCAAAGGATCTGAGAAGGAAGTAGGATCAGTCTACCGAGATAGACAATCAGCCAGAATGAATACCCTACTCCTGCTCACATTTGCTATGTGTTAGGGTTTGCTGGATTGGCTGGGTTTGTTGAGAGATGTTCCCGTGGCCCTGGGAAATGATCTTCTCACAGTTTCCAACAATAATCTCGTGCAAAATCATGGAAACTCATGATTTTGTTTGATTGATTCAGCACAGAGGTGACCACAGAGCTCGGTCCCATCCTTCCAGGGTCCCTTTCCACTTTGTTCCTGGGTTTGCTGTAGCTGTTCCTCGCAAACCCGGAATGGATCCGGCAGATCTCTTTCCCCACACCCACTCAGGCTGTGCTCTCACCCCTTCCACACTCTGCAGCCTCTGCTCCATGTTTTGTGAATGTTCAAAACAAAGACACATTGTAACTACCCTCCCCAAGTTTCATTCTGAATTGTGTGGTCAAACGCTCAGGTCTCCCTGAAATATCTCCAGCAGTTCACAGCACAACCAGCAGCAAAAACATTCAAGTCCTTCCACTATCTTTCCAGAATTAATTGAAATGCCTATTTCCAGCAAGTTAGTTGCTGGGTCCATTGCAATAATAATTGCAGGGCTTCAGCATGTTGCTGTACACGTGACCAGCTCAGAGTAACGAACACAGGCGCTCAGTGGACAGGCACAGAGTAAGTTTCAAACCCGGGAGTCAGTGTGGGGTTGAAATCCCTTTCCAATATGGAGCTTCACAGCCAGCTCCCGATGAAATGGGTGATACCCAACACATTCAATGTCATTGTTTCTGAGCTTCATAACACAGCACTGCATCACAGGGGCAAAATAACGAGGACAGGGAAAGATACAGCAAGGAAAAACATTCACCTTAAAATAGAATACGGTCATTACTTACTGGAGTATAAGTTTCCGAAATATGGGGTACAAACAGGGTATTCGGACTAACTGAAGGAGTGTGGCCTTCGGGAGTCCAATTGCAAAATGGAACAATTTAATAATGAGACTGTGAGAACATGTGAAACAGTCAGTTATATTTTAATCTGAATCTACAGAGCAGAACGAGTCGAGACATAACCAAACCAGACAGAAGACACTTTGCAGACCACGCTGATGCACTGGTCAGTGAAGTGGAATATTTGCAGCGTGGAAGCAGGTATTGATCACTCTGTTGCTCGGTATACCTGCACTAGATAGTGGCCGATAATGGGGACATTTCCAGGTTCTGCTGGAAATGACGGGAAGTAGTGCTTCCGTGAGTTCATGTCTCTGTATCTGCGATACACCAGTAAAGGACAAGTACTGAGGGAGTGCAGATGTGAAAATCGCTGTTAGAGACAGAGCAGAGGGAAATCAGTTTAAACATAAACAACTAACAGAGGTTTGTAAATGAGACAGAACGAGACAGAGAGGGATATCATGAGCAGATGTCATCACGTGTGTGAGAATTTTAAAGTGGAGACACTGCCGGAGTTAACAGCCACATACACTGAAGCTCACAGGGAATGAGAAGGGGAACGGATTTCGGTCTCACCTCGGGAAAAAGCTGTGGAATCTTTGGATGAGCGTTGCTGATGCAGCTTTGGGAACGGGAACGGGGTCAGCAGAGCCCTGGGAATAGCCAGACTGGATTTCACATTTCATGCTTTAAGCAGCAGCTGGGTTAATCCGGTGAAAGATGTTCTTAGGGGGTTACTAAATACAATGAATAATGGTCAGGATACGGGGCCAGGAAACCAGCCCAGGGAGAGAGGGATCACTGTATATGTGGAAAAGCTGTTGCACCTTCAGATATTGGACAGGGATGGAACGGAGTCAGATGAAGGAAATGTAGTTTTGTTTTGCCACAATAGAAGACTGTGAATTTCTGTTCCTAATCTGTAAAGAATGATGACAGGAACAAAATGAACCGTGGTTTACAAATGAAGCTGAGCAATCTCCCTCTTATGTGTCTCCCAGAACCAAAGAGAAGACAGACAGTTAGCAATGGTTTGCAAAGCGGAAGATGAATTCAGCGTCTCATCAGATGTAATAGCAGCAGCAAGGGCAGTTGAATAAACAGGAAGAATAACAACGCAGTTAAACATGGTTTATAGAAATAACAACCGGGCAGTGAGACTTACCAGGGACGCCAAAAATAGCCAGGATGGGATAATAAAAGAATTCAGTCATGTACATTATGTACTGGATTCGCAGGGATAATGGAAACTTATCATAAAAAGCAGAAAGGGCCAACAGATCCCAGTATACAGTCCTGTCCATTGTTGTAACATTCATATCCAGTATTACTAGATTCTGGTCCATTGATGAAATATTCCAGCTGATTTTATTCTCAGATTCTCATCTCTCCTTTCCCCGTCTCTGGAGCTGTTGAGTGTCGGAGGTGAAGCTGTCACTGACTCTATGGAATGTCACATTGAAATGAGCCTGCTTTTAACAGCAAAGCGAATTACTCCAGTGTCACAGGTCGAATCCATGGAGACTAACATTAATTCCAGTCACTAAACAAACAGGATCATTTCAGCTGGGAACCAGAGCAGCAGGTCAGGAAGTGGAGGGATTGAAGTGAAGGTAGATGCTAGAATCAGTAACTCCGAAAGGAAGGACAGTCAGAGACAGGTGAATGAACACAATGGTACCAATGCGCTGGTGTGTTTATTTCAACACAAAGAATACTATGGGTAAGGCAGACGAGCTCAGAGCCTGGGTGAGGACATGGGACTATGGTATTGTGGTCATTACAGGGATTTGATTGTGATGGGCATACGGTTGGCTGCTCAATTTGCCAGGGTTTTGTGTTTTAGACAAGGAAGACAAAAAGATAAAAGAGGTGGAGAAATTGCATTACTCATTAGGGAGAATGTCACTGCTGCACTCAGAGAAGAGAGCTTATCCACTGAGGCAATATGGATACAGCTCATAAATAAGATGGGTACAATCACTCTAATCTGATTATGCCATCAGCACCCCCAACAGACACCGACACGTTGATGAACACCTCTGTCGGCAGGTTCTGGAACGATACAATAATAACAGGGTTGTCATCGTGGGTGACTTTAACTTCCCCCCAAGATTGACTGGGACTCCCTTAAAGCAAGAGGCTTAGATGAGACAATTTTTTTAAGTACATCCAAGAGGGCTTCTTGAAGTGGTCTGTCCAAATAGAGGAGGGGCCATACTGGACTATGTATTGGCTGATGAGCTCGCCAGTTGACTGACCACTAGTGTGAGAGCATTTCGGAAACAGTGATCAGAACTGGTTAAGTTTTAAGATAGAGCTGAAAATGTGTTTCTGGAAAAGCACAGCAGGTCAGGCAGCATCCAAGGAGCAGGAGAATCGACGTTTCGGGCATGAGGCCTTCTTCAGGAATGAGGAGAGTGTGCCAAGCAGGCTAAGATAAAAGTAGGGAGGAGGGACTTGGGGAAGGGGCGTTGGAAATGCGATAGGTGGAAGGAGGTCAAGGTGAGGGTGATAGGCCGCAGTGGGGGTGGGGGCGGAGAGGTCAGGAAGAAGATTGCAGGTTAGGAAGGCGGTGCAGAGTTCAAGGGATTTGACTGAGACAAGGTGGGGGGAGGGGAAATGAGGAAACTGGAGAAATCTGAGTTCATCCCTTGTGGTTGGAGGATTCCTAGGCGGAGGATGAAGCGCTCTTCCTCCAGCCGTCGTGTTGCTGTGGTCTAGCGATGGAGGAGGCCAAGGACCTGCATGTCCTTGGTGGAGTGGGAGGGGGAGTTGAAGTGTTGAACCACGGGGTGGTTGGGTTGGTTGGTCCAGGTGTCCCAGAGGTGTTCTCTGAAACGTTCCGCAAGTAGGCGGCCTGTCTCCCCAATATAAAGGAGGCCACATCGGGTGCAGCGATGCAGTAAATGATGTGTGTGGAGGTGCAGGTGAATTTGTGGTGGATATGGAAGGATCCCTTGGAGCCTTGGAGGGAAGTAAGGGGGGAGGTGTGGGGATTTGCAGGAGTTTTGCATTTCCTGCGGTTGCAGGGGAAGGTGCCGGGAGTGGAGTTTGGGTTCGTGGGGGGCGTGGACCTGACAAGGGAGTCACGAAGGGAGTGGTCTTTTTGGAACGCTGATAGGGGAGGGGAAGGAAATATATCTCTGGTGGTGGGCTCCATTTGGAGATGGCAGAAATGACGATGGATGATATGATGTATATGGAGGTTGGTGGGGTGGGAGGTGAGGACCAGTGGGGTTCTGTCCTGGTGGTGATTGGAGGGGCGGGGCTCAAGGGCAGAGGAGCGGGAAGTGGAGGAGATGCAGTAGAGAGCATCATCGATTACGTCTCGGGGGGAAATTGTGGTCTTTGAAGAAGGAGGCCATCTGGGTTGTTCGGTATTGGAACTGGTCCTCCTGGGAGCAGATGCGGCGGAGACGAAGGAATTGTGAATATGGGATGGTGTTTTTACAGGGGGCAGGATGGGAGGACGTGTAGTCTAGGTAGCTGTGGGAGTCGGTCTGTTTATAGTAAATGTCCGTGTTGATTCGGTCGCCCGAGTTAGAAATGGAGAGGTCTAGGAAGGGAGGGAGGAGTCTGAGACGGTCCAGGTAAATTTGAGGTCGGGGTGGAAGGTGTTGGTAAAGTGGATGAACTGTTCAATCTCCCCATGCAAGCACAAAGCAGCGCCGATACTGTCATCGATGTAGTGGAGGAAAAGGTGGGGGTTGGTGCCAGTGAAGCTGCGGAAGATGGACTGTTCCACATATCCTACAAAGAGGCAGGCATAGCTGGGGCCCATGCGGGTGCCCATGGCAACTCCTTTGGTTTGGAGAAAGTGGGAGACTGTCCCCTTGACCATGACCCCACCTCTTGCCACCAAACCATCATCACCCAGACCATCCATAACCTCATCACCTCAGGGGATCTCCCATCCACCACCTCCAACCTCATAGTCCCACAACCCCGCACTGCCCGTTTCTACCTCCTGCCCAAAATCCACAAACCTGACTGCCCGTGGCTCAACACTTCAACTCCCCCTCCCACTCCACCAAGGACATGCAGGTCCTTGGACTCCTCCATCGCCAGACCATAGCAACACGACGGCTGGAGGAAGAGCATCTTATCTTCCGCCTAGGAACCCTCCAACCACAAGGGATGAACTCAGATTTCTCCAGTTTCCTCATTTCACCTCCCCCCACCTTGTCTCAGTCCCAACCCTCAAACTCAGCACCAACTTCCTAACCTGCAATCTTCTTCCTGACCTCTCCACCCCCACCCCCACTGCGGCCTATCACCCTCACCTTGACCTCCTTCCACCTATCGCATTTCCAATGCCCTTTCCCAAGTCCCTCCTCCCTACGTTTTATCTTAGCCTGCTTGGCACACTCTCCTCATTCCTGAAGAAGGGCTCATGCCCAAAACGTCGATTCTCCTGCTCCTTGGATGCTGCTTGACCTGCTGCACTTTTCCAGCAACATATTTTCAGCTCTGACCTCCAGCATATGCAGTCCTCATTTTCTCCTATTACTTTTAAGATACCAATGATCAACAGATAATTCAGGACCATATGGGAAAGGACTCAATTGGGGAAGGGCAAATTATATCAGTATTAGGCAGGAGCTAGTGAGTGTTAATTGGGAGGATCTGTTACAGGTCAAGTCCAGATGTGACATGTGGGAGTCGTAGATAAACCTTCTGATCAGAGTTCAGGACCAGCATGTTCCAGTAAGGAGGAAGACGGGATTAGCAAGGTAAGGGACACTTGGTTAATGAGAGAGGTTGTGAAATTAGTCCACAGGAAAAGGGAAGCTACACAGAGAGTGGTAGGAGTCTTTGTTGGTGGTAGCAAATACAACAGGAACAATGAAAGGACTTTTCGATTATCAGATGAATACATAAGGACTGAATGTATGTAGATCAAAGGCATGCAGAAGAAATTAATCTAATTTACCATCATGTTCACCACAATATCATGTACCAATGAGCCCGTTCCTGTCCTGTATTGTTCTATGTTCTATGCACGATTGCAAGATTCTTTAGATATCTTAAAGGTAACAGAGAGGTAAGAATGGACATTGAACTGTTGGAAAGTTGTCTGGAGAAGTACCAATAGGTAACAAAGAAATGCTGGAGAAACCTTGCATCAGTTTTCCCAGTGCGTGTCGCCAGTAACATCCCAGAACCATAAGGGGTCTGGGAGAGGGTTGAGTGCAGTGGCCACCATTTCAGAGAAGGTGCTGGGAATGCTGAAAGGTTTGAAGGTGGATAAATAACCCGGACTGGATGGGTTACATCACAGGGTTCCAAAGGAGATAGCTGAGGAGGTTGTAAAGGTATTGGTGGTGATCTTTCAGGAATCACTGGTGTCAGGTAGGATCGTGAGGAACGAAAATGACTAATGTTAATACCCCTGTTAAAGGAGGGAGAGAGGGAGAAGACAGATTACTATAGTCTGGATGGCATGGCCTCAGTCATCTTTAAGATTTGAGAGTTTGTTTTTTTTTATAGATATTTTTATTGGAAATTTAACATTTTGACAAATTTACAAAAATAAACAGAATTTTCAAGCACAAACATTAATATGAAAATAGATCTTAAATATATAATCATCAAAATTCAACTAATCCACAATCATCCAGAGTGTATAGTTGAGTCGCTTACATCCTTCAAACAAGAGAAGATGTTCTCTAATACACTCATAACAGTATGATAAAAAGGAAGCTATTTCCAAACAATAAGAACAAAAAATTAAACATGTTTGAATGGAGATCTTCCCCCTTGTTCTCAGGGGGCCTTACTACCTTTCCAACGTTCCACCATATCCTCTCCCAAACAGTGTCCCACCCTCGACCCGGGCGCTCCTTAATAGGATTTAGATATAATACCGAGCTAGAGTTAACAGTGAGCGCCGCACCCCCACCCCTCCCCACCCATACCTGAGTATACCTGATAGCATCAATGCCACGTACAAACACACATAACTATAAAATTACAACTCCAACAGATTACAGTTAAGTATAATAACATAAGATAGCAAGGAAGACAACCTCGCTCCCAGAGGCAAAAGTAAAATAGAATAAAGTATCCATTTCTCCCCACGGAGTGTGGGAGAGGCAAGCCAACATAAATTGTCTCTTACGATTTATTTAACCGAGTCTAAAAGTTTCTTGGCCTCTTCTGGTGATCTAAAATTATACTCGGATCCTTCGTGGGTAAAGCATAACGTCGCTGGGTAGCGTAAGGTGTATTGAATATCTAAGTCCCTTAAACATTTCTTCACCTCATCAAACGCCTTCCTTCTTCGGGCCAAAGCCGGGGAGAAGTCCTGAAATAACATAATCTTGGATCCTTCATGGATCATGGCTTTAGGATCCTTTCCAAGCTTTCTGGAGGCATCCAGGAGTATCTGCCTCTCCCTATAACTCCGCAGCCGGAACAGGACCGGGCGTGGGTGCTGGTTTGGGCCAGATCCGCGTACTGCGACCCGGTAGGCCCACTCCAGCCTTACCCGGTCAGTTTCAGCTCGCAGGTTTAAAAGTTGCGGCAACCACCCCTCCAGAAATGCTGCTAGCTGTTCCTTCCTTCCCTTCTTGCTCGGGAAGGCCCAGCAACCGAATATTTTTTCTCCGATTTCTGTTGTCAATATCATCCATGTAAATTTCAAAGGTTCGGATTCTCTGCTCCAGCTTTCGCACCTGTTCTGCAGCTGTTTGAGCTGCAGCCTCGGAGGTCGTGGCCTTTAGTTCCGCCCCTCCACTCGGCCCTGTAGTTCCCCGATGGTTTGATTCTGTTTTTGCAGTTTTTCTTTGAATGCATTCCATCGCTGTCAGGATTCTGCGATGAAATCGACAAGTGTCGATTCCAGTCTGGCAATCATCTCTATAAGGCCCGTTTTTACATCAGCTGCATCCGGAGGAGAAGAGGGTGGGGGAGGGGTCTTTGTTTTCTGAGAGCTGCGGGGTCCCTTCGATTTACTCATTATCCACTCAGTATTAGACTGTTTAAATATAATATTCAGCAGCTAATTAAGATTAAAGAAATTTTTTGGGTGGTTTGGCAAGTGTGGTGGGGGCAGGTAAACCACTTTTCCCAGGTTTTGGGAAGGGCTCTGTAGACTCAGACTTGCTGAGTCACCGCCATCTTGGATCTCCCAAGAGTTTGTTTTTATGGATGCGATTGGTGAGTACGTGATAAAATAGGGCAGAAACATCAAGGCTTCCTCAAGGTTCTGCCAGATTTCATTGAGGAGGGAATGAGCAAGTTTGACAGAGGAGAGCCAGAAGGTGTGATCTGTGTCAATTTCCAGAAGGCCTTTGACAAAATGCAGTACAGAACGCTGTTGTTTGATGATGGTGCTCCTTTAACAAGGTTCTGTTGGCCTGGTGTTTCTTATAGTGAGATCATAAAAGAGACGGACTTCCAAAAGTCTAAGTTCAAGCCTTTAGGTTAAGTTTGATTAGAGCTAATAGGTGAAAATGTGTTGCTGGTCAAAGCACAGCAGGCCAGGCAGCATCTCAGGAATAGGAATTCTCTATTCCTGAGATGCTGCCTGGCCTGCTGTGCTTTGACCAGCAACACATTTTCAGCTGTGATCTCCAGCATCTGCAGACCTCATTTTTTACTCGTAGAGCTAATAGGTACTGCCTCAGGCAAAAGGCTTTCAAGTTTAAAATAAAACCAGTTGCACAATGTAAGGGGAGTGGCCAGTTCTCCCAGCTCAGATTTTCTGTGGTTTGATTTGATTTCTTTGGCTGTCTGGCTATTCACTGAAAGCAGTCAGGCAGCTGAAGCTGCTGGGGGCAAAGAAGCAGGTCCAGGCTGGTTCTCTCTCGCTGAGTGCTCTCCTGTCAGACCCTGGGTTTGATTTTACCTTTTGTACCAAGGGATGTTTATGGGGATTGTTGCAAGTATTTGGAACAACAGCATTAAGTTGGGATGATCTGTTGGGTTTTTAGATATGTTAAGTGATTCAATATTGTATTCTCTTTTCTTTGGTTTCATTGGGTAATCTTGTAAATAAATTCTGTTTAGTTTAAATTTACGTGGTTTGACCAACTGCATTCCTCCTCAAATATCTGCAAATATCAAAGTTCGGGTGAGGCCGACTCTCTTGAAATGTTTTGGGAAGTTTTGGCCTGGTCCATAACAGATTGGGGGCTCGTCCAGAATTTCTTCGATAGTTCCAAATTGGGGTTAGGGTTATTGGGCTCAAAGTAAGTGAGTGGTAGGTATTTGTGTCTTTTCTTCTGGGTATTGATGTTGGTTGGCTTAAACAGCACTTGGGATAGCAATGGCTCTTTCAGTCATCACAAGTTTTCTGGGGCGAGAAGAAGTGACCTTGGGGATTTTACAAAAGGTGATTAAGGCCAAGCTGCAGGAATTAGTGGACAAAGTGGGGTTGGAGCTGCCTCCTTCTGTGAGGAAAGAGAGATAATTACAGCAATAGCTCAGTATTTAAATTCGCTGGAAATGCCATCAGAATCTTTAGAGATGGCTACAAATGCAACTCAAAATGGAGTAACTTGAGTTAGAGGCACCTTCCAAACCCACGACCACTTCTGGCTCAAAGGACAAGGGCAGCAGGTACTTGGGAACACCACCACTTGCAAGTTCCCCTCTAAGCCACTCACCACCCTGATGTGGAAATACATTGATGTTCTTTCACAGTCATTGGGTCAAAATCCTGGAATTCCCACCCTCCCTCCATTGTGGGTCAACACACAGCACGTGGACTGCAGCGATTCCTGAAGGCAGCTCACCCCCACCCCCTTCTCAAGGGCAAATAGGGATGGGCTATCAATGCTGCTCGGCCAGTGATGCCCAAGTCCCACAAATAAATAGTAAAAAAAAGACAAGGAATTCGGATTAAAAGCAGAGGAAAGAGAAAAAGAACAAATCATGTTAAAAGAATCAAAAGAGAAAGAGAGAGAAAGGAAGAGAAAAGAAAGGAAGAAAAAGGGAGTTTGAACTTCAGAAATTGGCACTGAGACAGGAATGTAAAAAATTCACTCCCTGAAATAGGGACAACTTGTGAGAAAGAGCAGAGAGTTAAAACACAAGATTAGCAGCTGAAATGGCTGACAGTTATGAGTTGGTCCATAAATGCAAGATTGGCTTTCAAAATCAATATCAACCATTCAAGATAGATACATGGAAAGGAAAAGGTCGATGTCGGTGTAGACCATAAGGATAACTTACCACACGGTAAAGAGGAAACCCTTGAAGGGGAAAGAGAAGGTGAAAAGCTCCGGTGTTTTCACTGCAATAAAGTAGGCCACATGAAACCACAGTGTCAGTGAGTTAGGAAATGCACTGGGAAGTCAGATGTAGGAAAACAGGATCAGCCTGTGAATTTAGTCAGAGTGGTAATGGAAAGCACAGCAGAGGCCAGAAAGCTGCACCAGAATGTCCAACCTGGTCAGAGGTTGGTTAAGGAGGAAATGATGTTGGTTAAGGAGGAAATGATGTTGGTTAAGGAGGAAATCTTCTTAAATGATGTACATGCGAAGGTAAAGTTTACTTGAATTGGCCAAGAGCAACACCTGAAGATGTTACAATTTGAAGAGATACAGGATCCTCTCAAATGTGATGTTAAAAGGTGAATAGATATGTACCTCTGAAACACTATTTGTCAGCAAAGGTGCAAGTAATGGGAATTCACGGTAAGACAAGAAGCACTGATTGATGCAAAATGAGGTGAGAGTGTCCAGTGAAGAGTGGAGAAGTCATGGTCAGTGTCCTGGACAAACTCTCAGCTCCAGGAATACAATTTATCCTTGCTAATGAAATAGCTGATTCCCAGGTAGGAGTGCTGCTCACCGTGGTTGGAAGTCAGTGGAAGCTCAGGATACGTATCCTGGGAATTTTGCGGACTATGTGGTAATGAGATGACAAAGTCTCCAGTTGAGCCAGGAGAGATCAAAGAATTCAGATAAGAAAGATAAAGTGGAATTAGCAGAGACCCTGTTTGATCAGATGGTTGAATGAACCAGTCGCACATATCTTTAGCTGAGATAAATTAACTGAGTTACAACGGAATGATGAACATTTGAAGCAATTGTATAAACAGGCATAAACAGAGGAAGAATTTGAACATAACGCTGAATGTCACTGTGTTAAAAACGATGTCTTAATGAAGAAATGGAGACCGTCACACATTCAGGCTGATTAGAAATGGGCAGAAGATAATCAAGTCGTATTGCCAGTGGGCTCTCGAAAGACCGTGTTGCAAGTGGCGCATGATCTTCCACTAGGGGATCATTTAGTCGTGAGAAAACCTCAAGAGAAAATACAAAAACATTCCTACCTGCCTGGACTGCACAAAGATGTCACTTAATTTGCCAGATATGTCACACATGTCAGGTGATTGGAAAATGGCAGGCAGTAATAAAACCTGCACCTTTCATATTGATTCCTGCATTTGAGGAACCTTCTACAAAGGTCTTAATTGAATGTGTATGATGCCAACCTAAAACAAAAAGTGGGAATCAATACTGGGTCGCTATGATTGATGTGTCGATGAAATTTCCAGAGGTCATTCTGCTTCACAGTATCAGAACTCACAGGATTGCAGAGTAACTACTCAAATTGTGGACTAGGTATGGACTACCCACGGCTATACAATCAGATCAAGGGTCAAACTTCACATCAAAATTATTCAAAGAAGTTATGGAAAGCTTCAGAATAAAATAATTCAAATTTACAGCTTACCATCCAGAGTCACAGGCAGTGCTAGAAAGGAGGTATCAGACATGAAAGACGGTCTTGAAGGCCAATAAAGTTAAAAATCACACAACACCAGATTATAGTCCAACAGGTTTAATTGGAAGCACACTAGCTTTCGGAGCGACGCTCCTTCATCAGGAAAACCAATGTTAAATGTTTATGAACTTGTGTCAGAAGCCGACAGATCGCCTCTCAGAAATCTGAGGAAGAACCCTGGTCAAACCTAATTAAGTTTGTCAGGATCAAGCAAGTAATTTTGATAGGTAATAAGAGTTTTAAATATACAGCAAACCTGTGGTGCTATGAGAGAGAAAAAAAAGTACTTTGGATGAGTTCAAAAAATCACTTCCTGAAGTAGTGGGAACTCATGTGGAAGAGCAGAGTGTTAAAACGGCATGATTAGCCTCTGAAATGGCTGATGGGGATGAGTTAGTCCATAAAGCACGGTTTAGCTTCCAGAATGAATTCCATTCCATGAGGGATTGAAATTGGGGAAAAGGGAAATCTTCATGTGGAAAAGAAAAGGTAGATCTAGGTGAAGGTCATAACGGTAACTGAACACAGGGTCAAAAAGGAAACTCTTGAAGGGGAAAGAGAAGTGAGGAAGTTCCGTATGCTGGTTCAGGACGAAGTGTCAGATCTTCTTTAACCATATACCTGCAAACATCAAGTTTATTAGCAAAGGAGCAGCAGGTAAAGAGGTCACAATATTTAGAGACACAGGATCCTCTTAATCTGTGCTGCTGAAGGATAAGAAGACATGTACTTCTGAAGGACTATTGCCCGAAAGATACCTGTAATTGGAATTCACGATGATACAAGAAGCGTATAATTATGTAAGGTGAGGTTAGAGTGTCCAGAGAAGAGAGGGGAAGCTGAGGAAGGAGTACCGGACAACTCTCAGCTCCAGGAATACAGTTTGTCCATGTGAATGATGCTGGTTAGTGGATATGCTGGTTAGGAGTGTTGTCTACTGCGGTTGAAAATCCAATGGAAACTCAGGCAGGACACATATCCTGGGATTTATCCTGAATGTGTGGTCACGAGGTGACAAAGCCACCAGCTGAAACATGAGAGATCAAAGAGATTGGAAAGTTGAAGTGGAATTAGCAGACACCCTGTTTGATCAGATGGTTGAGAAAAACAAGGAACAGATAGATGACAAGATCTTTAGCTCAGACAAATTAACTGAGTTACAGCAGAATGATAAAAATTTAAAGCAATAGTATCAAAAGAATCTGAATGTTTCCCTGAATGTTATTACCTTAAAAGCAATACATTAATGAGGAAATGAAGACCATCACACATTCAGGCAGATGACAAATGAGCAGACGTTCATCACATTGTATTGCCAGTGAGATATTGAAATGGGGTGTTGTGAATGTCACATGAGCTACTACTGGAGGTCATTTAGGAGAGAGGAAAACACAGGCTAAAATGCAAACACACTTTTACTGGCCTGGACTGCACAGGGATATAGTTGAGCTTTGCCACATGTGCCATACCTGTCAGGTAATTGGAAAACCACAGGCGGTAATAAACCCTGCACCTTCAATATCTATTCCAGCATCTGAGGATCATTTTCCAAGAGTCTTCATTGATTGTGTATGATGCCGACCTAAAACTAAAAAATGGGAATCATTATTTGTTCACAATAACGGATGTATCGACTAGAATTCCAGAGGCTGTCCCATTACGCAATATCAGAGCTGAAAGGATTGGAGAGGATTTTCCAGATGTTTCACTCGATATGGAATACTGACAGAGATACAATCAGATGAAGGGGCAAACTTCACATCAAAATTATTCAAGGAAGCTATGGACAGCTCAGGAATAAAACAATTCAAATCTACTGCACCCTATTCACAATCGCAGGGAGCAGTAGAAAGCTGGCATCAGACATAAAGGACCATGTTGAGGGTTTATAGTCAAGACAATCCAGGTGATTGGGATAAAGGAATCCCATTTGTGTTTTTTTTTAATCAGAGATGCACCAAATGAATTAACCAAATTCAATCCATGTGAATTAGTTTTTAGGCATGAAGTGAGAGGACAATTAAAAATGATCAAGAAGAAATTGGTAAGTCAGAATTCAGCGATCACATATTTGGATTACGTGTCAAAATTTAGGGAACAATTAAATAGAGCTGGGGAGTTGGCTAGGCAGCATTTAAAAGTACCACTGCATGCAATGAAACAGGAAGCAGACAAGAAATCAAAAATTTTCAATTTTGCTATCGGGGATAAGATATTAGCATTACTTCCTGTGATAAGTGCGCCTTTAAAAGAATGGTTTAGTCGACCTTGTCCAGTTGAAAGGAGATTGAGTGAGGGGAACTACTTGATGGGGACTCCAGATGGAAAGAAATCGCACAGAGTGGGTCATGTGAATATGCTGAAAAGGTATTTTCACAGGAAAAGTCAAAGGAGACTGTGTTATTGGTTAGAACACAGAGGGAAGAACCTAGTTCAGAGGATTCTGAATTGGACATTCCTCAAATTAAACTGGACCATGAAGAGCTTGTCAAAAAGTGGATAAATTATTCAATTACCTTCCTGAGGAAAATCAAAATGACCTGAAAGGGGAAGGTTTGTGGAAATAAGCTGTGAAGTAACAATCTATTTGTACATGATGTAGATATGGGAGATGCTGTTCTGATTAAGTAACATTCTTATAGGCATAACCCTCTAAAGTTGATACAGGTTCAAAAGGAGATTGAACGCATGTTCCAAGATGACATATTCAAACTGAGTTACAGTGACTGGAGTTCACCCATAGTAATGGTGTCAAAACCAGATGGTACCCAACAGTTTTGTGTGAACTATCGCAAAGTCAATACAGTTACAAAGACTGATGCATATCTGATTCCCCATTTGGAAGACTGTGTTGAGAAGGTGGGACAAGCAACTTACATTTCTAATTTAGATTTACTCAGCGGATATTGGCAGGTACCTTTGTGAGAAAGAGGAAAGTAATTTCGGTTTTCATAATGCCAAATGGACTGTGTAAGTTTAAACTCCTGTGATTTGGTATGAAAAACACATCGGCCATATTTCAGAGATTAACCAATCAAGTCATTGCCAGATTACCCAACTGTGTCATATATATCAATGACCTGGCAATTTTTAGTCACTCATGGAAGGAACACTTAAAACATTTATCAGACTTATTCGATTAACTTTGCAAGGCAGACTTGGTGACAAACCTGGCTAAAAGTGAATTTGCCAAAGCCCAAGTCACCTTCCTGGGCCATGTCATTGGACATGGACAAATGGTCCCGGGGAAGTACAAACAAAGTAACTGGGGAGTTTCCCAAACCATTGACAAAAAGTGCAGTACTACAGATTCTGGGATTAGAACATAGAACACAGAACATTACAGCGTAGTACAGGCCCTTCAGCCCTCGATGTTGCGCCGACCTGTCATACCAATCTGAAGCCCATCTAACCTACACTATTCCATGTACGTCCATATGTTTGTCCAATGACGACTTGAATGCACTTAAAGTTGACGAATCTACTACCGTTGCAGGCAAAGCATTCCATACCCTTACTACTCTCTGAGTAAAGAAACTACCTCTAACATCTGTCCTATATCTATCTCCCATCAATTTAAAGCTATGCCCCCTCGTGCTCACTATCACCATACTTGGAAAAAGACTCTCCCTTTCCACCCTATCTAACCCTCTGATTATCTTACATGGCCCTATTAAGTCACCTCTCAACCTTCTTCTCTCCAATGAAAACAGCCTCAAGTCCCTCAGCCTTTCCTCATAAGACCTCCCCTCAATACCAGGCAACATCCTAGTAAATCTCCTCTGCACCCTTTCCAAAGCTTGAACATCCTTCTTATAGTGTGGTGATCAGAATTGCACACAATACACCAAGTGTGGCTGCACCAGAGTTTTGTGCAGCTGCAGCATAATCTCATGGTTCCGGAACTTGTGTACATGGACACCTAGATCTCTATGCTCATCTACACCACCAAGAATCTAACCATTAACCCAGTACTTTGCATTCCGGTTACACCAACCAAAGTGAATCACCTCACACTTGTCCGCATTAAACTCCATTTGCCACTTCTCAGCCCAGCTCTGCAGCTAATCTATATCGCTCTGTAACCTACAATATCCTTCACTGTCCACAACTCCACCGACCTTATTGTCGTCTGCGAATTTACTAACCCATCCTTCTACGCCCTCCTTCAGGTCATTTATAAAAATGATGAACAGCAGTGGATCTAACACCAACCCTTGCGGTACACCACTAGGAAATGGACTCAGGATGAACATTTCCCATCAACCACCACCCTCTGTCTTCTTTCAGCAAGCCAATTACTGATCCAAACTGCTTTATCTCCCACAATCCCATTCCTCGGCATTTTGTACAATAGCCTACTGTGGGAACCTTATCGGACACGTTGCTGAAATCCATATACACCACATCTACTGATTTACTCTCATCTACCTGTTTGGTCACCTTCTCAAAGAACTCCATAAGGTGTGTGAGACATGACCTACCCTTCCCAAAACCGTGGTGACTATCCCTAATCAAATTATTTTTAGATTAGATTACTTACAGTGTGGATACAGGCCCTTTGGCCCAACAAGTCCACACCGACCCGCCGAAGCGCAACCCACCCATACCCCTACATTACCCCTTTACCTAACACTACTTTCCAGATGATTATAAATCCTATCTCTTATAACCTTTTCCAACACTTTACCAACAACTGAAGTAAGGCTTACTGGTCTATAATTACCAGGGTTGTCTCTACTCCCCTTCTTGAACAGGGGAACCACATTTGCTATCCTCCGGTCTTTAGGCGCTATTCTTATCAACAATGACAATTTAAAGATCAATGCCAAAGGCTCGGCAATCTCCTCCCTGGCTTCCCAAAGGATCCTGGGATAAATCCTATCTGGCCCAGGGGGCTTGTCTATGCAGGATTTCTAATACCTCTTCCTTGTCAACCTCAATCCCACCTAGTCTAGTAGCCTGTATCTCAGTATTCTCCTCAACAATATTGTCATTTTCTAGAGTGAATACAGTCAAAAAATATTCATTTAGTGCTTCCCCATCTCCTCTAATTCCACATACAACTTCCCACTACTATCCTTGATTGGCCCTAATCTTGCTCTCGTCATTCTTTTATTCCTTAAATACCTATAGAAAGCCGTAGGGTTTACCGTGATCCTATCCGCCAACAACTTCTCATGTCTCCTTCTGGCTCTTCTGAGCCCTCTCTTTAGGTCTTTCCTGGCTGCCTTGTCATCCTCAAGCGCCCTAACTGTGCCTTCAGATCTCATCCTAACATAAGTCTTCTTCTTCTTGACCAGAGATTCCACTTCCTTCGTAAACCACGGCTCCCGCGCTCTACAGTCTCTTCCCTGCCTGACATGTACATACTTATCGAGGTCACACAGGAGCTTTTCCTTGAATAAGCTCCACATTTCTAATGTGCCCATCCCCTGCAGTTTCCTTCCCCATCCTATGCTTCCTAAATCTTGTCTAATCGCATTGTAATTGCCTTTCCCTCAGCTGTAACTCTTGCCCTGTGGTGTACACCTCTCCCTCTCTATCACTAAAGTAAACATAACAGAATTGTGATTGCTAATACCGAAGTGCTCACCTACATCCAAGTCTAACACCTGGCCAGCTCGTTGCACAGTGCCAAATCTAATGTGGATTCACCCCTTGTTGGCCTGTCCACATACTGTGTCAGGAAACCCTACTGCACACACTGGAC